>NW_021939632.1:11167519-11365019 GCF_001715985.3 Manacus vitellinus | reverse complement strand
CATCATTGTAACTTACTGCATGAGGTCCCCAAAGTAGTCTCAAACACAGAGAGACACAAAGTCACATCAACAAAACCTAAAAGTAAGCAGAAAAGACCTTAAAATGGAAATTCTTCATTCAGTTCATGCAAGACCAATCTGACTCTGACTGCTGGTTATTCTGAAAACTCCGGCAAAGGGACATTTAAATGAAGATGTTGCTAAAAATCCACTGGCAAAAGTCATTCAGAAAACATAGCTGAACTCCTAATTTTACTCACTAGGTTGTTATGATTTTAGAATTGGGAGGTCAAAATGCCATTTCTTTGTTCTAGTATGTAGCCTCGAAATATTGCCCATAATGACTGGCAAAGTATTTTCAAATGAGATATTTTCCGTTATCTGGTGCCTTTCCTCCTAATGGTAAGTGGGGAGAAAGTTTCATACAGTAATTGAAGCTTCCTTGGGCCAAGTGTGGATCCCCAAGGGGTGGATCTCCCACACTACAGATGAGACCATGAGTGCCAAATAGAGGAACTCCTGTGAGCAAGTCCAGCATGGTGAAAAAACAGCTTTACGGGCTGAGAAGTAGGAAATACCAAAGATTTAAAAACCTGACTGGAAAGGAGCCCTTGCTCCTATGTAAGGCAGCTCAGTGATGCTTTCAAAGCCACTCTGCCCATTGAAAAACAAAAGCTACTAAATGACTCCAGGGTTACTCCCAGTCCTTCCTGCTGAATCTGGCCTCCTTTGTGGCCTCCATCATAGCCCTGATTATGATGAAATGTTTGAGAGAAAATGTGGCTGACTCCATGCTCGCTTTGTGATGGCAGTCATTGAAAAAGGACCTCAGTTTAAACATTTCTAGTCAATACTTGTCATACCATAAACCAAAGTATGTAGATGAACATCTATTTTGTTAATTTTTGTTACCCTGTGTTCAAAACAGACGATGAGTGGCTTAATAATTTTTAGATAATGGTCATACATGCTGTGAACTTTTGGGTTCTGACAGCAACAGAGATGCAGTTGGTATCTGAGAAAAGCAGCTAAGGAGGCATGTAAGCTTCTCCTTGTGAGCCTACTCCTGTGTGTCTCGGTTATCCTCTCTGCAAAACGGAATTAAGTCTAAGTATTGTTTTAATATTTGTTAAGGCAGTGAAAAATCTGAAGCTATCACATAAAAAAAACCTTCAAAAAGTGAGGGACTTACCTGTTACTCACTAAGTGAATGAGTTTTCAGCAACATTGGTATTCGTGCACTGTTGTCTTACTGTCATACAGAAAGGAATGTATGACTTTGCCTTTGTGGCAAATGCTTTTAAATCTAACTTCCTCTTTTAATAGCCTGGGACTAGTTTTCTGAATTTCCAGTTGTGATTGAATTCTCCAAAGCTACTATTGCTGGAAACAAAAAGAAATTAGTTTTCTCAGTGACCATACACTGTGCTGTGCAGTCATGTAAAACACAAAAGAATAGATAACTATTTTAGAGTGAAAGGAAAACCAAAAAATGCTTGTAATCAAGTGGCCTCTTCAATTCATTTGAATATTATGAACTTTCATTACAAAATTTATTTTTAAGCAGAGACTTCATCTGTGGTTTGTGGCTTCCTTCTGCTTTTGTTTACAAGCTTTTCTTCTTCATACTTGAAACATTGTCATAAAAGCAGGTGTGAATGGTGGTGCTGTGGGACATTGCTCCCTGTCTTCCGCTTCCTTGCTGTTCCCAACACCCTGTTAAATTTCACAGGGGCTGGTTGACTTTGTTGTGCCAGTGTACCCACAGTGAGATAGCCAGAAGAGCATTTTTCTTGGCTTGTATTTGAGTGCTTAAGCCTATTCTATGGGTTGTGATGTCATATCTGAAATAGTTTTAATTCCATGTGGCAGACCAGATCTATATTTCTAAGACAAACATTCCAGATGTAAACTCAAAAAACATCCTAATGCTTGCACTGTCGCTGAGGTCTGTGCCCCCATCTCTTCCCACATATGCACATCTCTGTGTTGAGACTGTGCACGCTGAATAAAGGTAATCTCCCTAATATAGCTTGTCCAGAATTGCAAAAAAATGTTCTTATGCTATGTGAACAATATGTGTGGGATCCTTCATAATAACCTCTCCCCAAATGAAAGATGGCCATTTCTATTCTCATCTGTGAGTGACAATGTTTTAAAATTTTTGTGGTTCTACAAACTTTGGAAGTATTTATTTTCAGTAAATCACATGGAGCTTATTCAAAGGCTCAAAAAAACCTGTCTCTCACTAGCATCGTGTAGACACCAGACTACTTCTAACAGTTACTATTGATGAAGGGGCTAAAGGCTCTGCTAAAGAAAAGGGATTACATCAGCATTCAGAAGAAAAAAATGCTCCGTTCCTCCTAGCTCCATAATCTATGTTCAATCAACCCAGAGTTAATGGAAGCCCTCCAGTGCTAAGCAATAAACAAACACAGTTGGGCAAATAGTCCAAAATCAAATCTAGTGTATAAGGTGGACAATACATAGTTAGTTCCATTACAGAACGCTCCCCTGGGAACTGGAGCGGCTTCTGAGCCTGTCTCATTACCCACCAGCACCATCTGTAGCCAGCCTGAACCTTATTTGGGAATATATAAAGTACACCAAAAAAATAGAGTAGGAATCAAGAGCCAGAGAATCCTATTTCAAGTTTAAATTTTGCTTGTGAAAGATCATTTGGTTTTAGACTCAGCAAACAGTAGGCCCTCATCACTCACAATGAGCTGTGCATGTAGCAGGGATTACTTCAGATCAGAGAGATTGAAGGTAATTGCTGCTTTCCACAGGGAGATATCTAGTACTGGTGTGGTTTGAGAGACACAGTAAAGCACCATAAGCTGAAACACATCATCCTGAAGCAAACTAGAGCCACCTCTCATTGTTTCTCCTTTCCTTGCTTCATTTCAGAAAAGTGAATAGTAAATTTAAAAGAATATATAGGAACAGGACAAAGTTCTTTAATATTTGGATTTAAAATTATAAAACAATCCCCACCCTTATGTGCAGATGAATATGTATGATATATGTGTAATATAGATGGTACATATTTTCCACTAGAAGTCAAATGTTTTTAAATAACAGTATATTTGTATCATTATTGTCTATGGATCATACAGGTGTTAGAATCCAGATATAAGAACATAGAAATGACAGTCCCTTTGCGGGGACATATGAGAGAATAGAATAAAAAACCCAAGGGTTCTCTGCCTCAGAGAACTACAGTTGAACTAAGAGCCCAAATTTATCTGTTAGTGACTTCAGCAGAATTACTCCTCGAGGATTCATTTATCCTGGGATGCTCAGAGATTGCTGACAGTTGACAGCTACATTAGTTCCCTTTCTCCATTCGGTGGTTGTAGGTGATAAGAGAGAAACATCTTAATATAGTATAAAGAGTTTCTTAGTGTGAGTTTATGAAAGTAAATGGTTCACTCCAAACAAACTCTTCATTTTTGCAGTATAGGACTATTCTGCATAGCCTACACAACTAATTTAGGAATGGTTTAGTGAGTTTTATAACAAACAGCTTTAAGGGTATTTTCATATACCTTTTTTTGAAAAACCTACAAACTTAGAAACTCTGGATCTTACTCCTAGCTGAACTGGACAGATCTTTAGGCTATGTGTCCTTGATGGCATTAGATGGTTTTCTATGCTTCAAAGGGTATTTGAAACCAAGGATCTCTGGATACTTCACTGCCGCTGCAAGACTGTGCTTGCTCTTTATCATCCTTGAATGACGTCCAGTAAACTTGCCACTAGTCAACATCAAGACTGGTGGTGCAAACAAAACTGTGAAGGAAACCAGAGCATTTCACCCAAATTCAAGGAGTATCAAGTACACAGACAATGGGCCTCTGCACCTTTAACAATTCCTTGCATATCTCCTCCTAATTTACCATTACAGTCCAACAGAAATTACAACATACTATATTCTTTTCTAAACAATATTAGGTTCTGCTCCAGCATAGGTAGATTTTTTCAGAATTTTTACAAGATAAATACAAAGCAATTGACCTTTTTGTGAGGGTTGTTTCTAAAACACCAAACCCAGCATTCACAAGATTGTTTTTGCCATATTCCTAGGTTGTCTTCGCTTCTTTTCATTTCTGACCTTGGTAGTCCAAAATGGGTAATATCAGAGAAATTGAACAGAGGTTCAATAAATTCTGATAATACTGAATCCCCTCTATGACCATGTGTGAGTGCCAGAAACTGAACATCTATTTTGTCATCTTGCACATATTCTTAATACCTTTATGGCATCTTCCCATTATATGGATTGATTATAATCAGTAGATGCGCATTCATTTTCTTGATCATTTTGTGAAATAAAGGATTTTATTTTTCTGAAAGAAATTATAATAGCCAAGGTGCTAGAAAAATATTAAAGGCACTTTAGGCTTTACCTCAAGATCCTGACACCTAGTAGAGTATGTACATTTTTTGCTATTATGAGACCATTTGCTGTTTAAAATATTCTTACCTTTAATGAGCTAGTTATAAAACTGTGACTGATTATCATATTGTTCTGTGAAAATTACAAGTTCTTGATTTACCAATGAGATTCTTCTGTAAAGAATTAGCATTAAATGTTTCATGGAATATAATTCCACCTATATAATTCCAGAAAAAGGAAAGATAACATAACATATGCATGATAACACAGATTTAAACACTTACAGCAACAGTTGTCAATATCAGCAAAAAATCCCCATACTTTGGAGGCAATTCCTCAGAATTTTTATAACTTTACTCTGTTTTTAGTTAAGATTATAAAGCTGGGAGTAAAATTGGTGTCATAAAAATGAGTATCGATCACAAAGTTGTCAGTGATAACACTGTGCATAGTTATTTTTTATCACCCGAACGTATTTAAACAAAATATGGTTTAATAGAAAGAAATACACAGTCATATATATCTACAAACCAATTCATACTTACAGCATGAGGAGCTGTATTTTGGTAGAGTGGGTGGAAAGTATTTAAAGGTCATAGTGGACAAGCAATTAAACATGAGATTCCAGTAGATACTGTGGCAATGGGGCCTAGTGTAATCTTTGGATATTATAAATGAGAGTAGTATGTCAGAATGCTGTATCTACCTTTGCTGTTCATTTTTTTTTAAAGATGTTGAAAATTGGAAAATGTTCAAGAAGGGACCACAGAAATTATTTGGGAGATGGAGAAAATGTCTTATATAGCAAGACTTTGAGCTTATCAGGAGAAGAATCTGTGTTGAAAGTGTATACATACTTTACAAAGTGAGAGATGCCGAGTGCCAAAGGACTTACCAGTCTGTCAGAGGAAGAAAAGACATCTCAAGAACCGGTATTCAGAAGACGCAAGATAAATTCAGTCAAGAAATGAGGCATGCATTTTTAATGCTGATGATAATTAATCACAGAAACCAACTCCAAAGTGAAATGGTAGGTCCTTCCACTGCTTATGCCTTACAAAGGTCTGAATGCCTTTCTGTTACTCACCACTGTACAGAGGATTGTTTAGGCATAACTGGGTGAATTAGATAACTTGTATTACACAGGATGACAGTGGTCTCTTCTGATATAGCAAATCTCAAATAAACCTGTGAGGATATGCACAGAGATGATGGTGAATGTGACGTTGGAACAGACCCCTTTCCCTGGAAATATCCTGTTAGTCAGCATTCTTGTCCATCTCACAGCAACCCCAGCTAGCTGCCTCTGAAAAGCAATAGCCCATGAAAGGCAGACGGATGATCTGAAGACAAGAAGAATCCACTGTGCAAAATGTTCTTATAAATTAAAAATAATAGAAATATTTCCTTTAGTAGCAGAGTGTTCCTTTTTAATAAGACATTAGCGTGGATTGATCCTGGTCAAAAGGTTTGGAATGACTCCTTGAGGAATTATGAGTTGCCTGGATTTGCCTTTGCCTGGTAGGAAGCAGTTTCAAGGGGGTGTGCTAAACAAGAGCCATCTGGAAAACTAATTCAGGCTTCTTCAATGTCTTTGTATTATCTATCACAAAATAGATAATTTTTGCAGAACTCCTTGCAGTAAGTAATGCAGATCAGAATTAAAATAAATTTGTTTTTAAATGAGTGATATTACAGGAATCTGTAGAAGACATGAACAAATAGCTTTGTAGTACAACCATTCTGTAAAGAAACAGAAAAAACACAGAACCCAGTAATATTAATGTTTGTAGCTTAAGTTCTCTTTTTTATATCTTTTAAAAGAGATTTAGTTGTAAAATGTGAAATTATTAAATGTGTTAATAAGTAAATAATGAGTTACTATTTTTCCATAATTGCCATTAATAAAGAGCAAATTAGTTTAAATATTGGTTGCTACTTTGAGAAGTCTATTCTTCACTGTAAACAGTCCAAAACTGAGGTCAAATATTTGATTTGTCCAAAATACCCCAAGGACAGTCCTTGGCAGTCATTGAATATTGAAATTATGTAAGTGGTGGTTTTAGCTGATTGTGAAGGTGTTTAATATTCTTTGCAGTGCCAACACTTTTTTGTTCATATCAAAAACAGTTTTCATAGGGGGTGCATCTGTTGTGTGTTCCAGACTCCTTTTTATCTTTGATGAGTGCAGCTAAAGGTTTTGCAATACTCCATATGTAGTAGCTAAGATTCTTTCCAGAACCAGGCTTGCAAAAGCCTAGTTTTCAATTTGGTCCTGCTAAATCTTTATTTTTTTAAGAACTTCCTTGTTTTTCCAGACTTTGAATTTTCTGAAATGTGAGATATATAAAGCATACGGTTGTGATCTCAATTGTTTTCATCACAGGAAGACCTCCTCTTCCTTTACAATAAAAAAATAAACTCAGGAGTAGCTGACTTATTGAACACATTTGGAACTTAATTAATGATCAATGTCTAAAATGACTGCAATTGAGTACTTACCCCCATCAAACCACTGTCCCTCTCCATCACCTACTTAACTGACCCTGCAGTTTGGCCTCCTCTATTTATCTGCTCTGGCTGGACAGGGCCATAGAACTTGAAGAGCTATGCTAAAGCTGAGAGGCTGCTGTAATCTTTGTTATATGAATAAGTCTCTAAGGAGAAACAAATACATCCAACTGAGATAGTAGCTATGCAGACAAATCTAAAAGGGACAGAACTGTGTGAATGCATAAGCTTCAAAATTATTGTGGTTTTTTTTTTTTGGTTGGGTTTGTTTTGGTTTGTTTTTTTTTTTTTTTTTTTTGTAGAGATAGAGGATTAAATGCTTCCAAGAAAATGCTGGAGACTTGCTGGTATGTCAGCAGCTCTCCTCTGCTTCTTCCCCTAAAGAAGCTGCTATTTAGAGGTTTTGTGCTACTAAAAGAAAATTATTCAATGAATAATTAATGTGTTACAGTGCATTTCCAGTATATTATGAACCATTAACAAATTAAAACAAAGTAGTCAATTTAAAGTAGGGCTTATGACACATTTAGTTTGCTGTTATTTGCTTGTTTATTTTCTGCTGTGGAATGTGTCGATTCGTAGTTCTCCTGGTCACCAGCTTAATCTGTACTGGTCTATTCTGTGACACGTCACAGTGTATATGAGTGTCCATATGTTCAAAAGAACTTAAAGACATTCCCATTTTCTCACTGTTGGATAGGTAAACAATGGTTGGGTATATGTAGTAGTATAATTTGTTTCTTTCAGGAAAACAATAGTTTTAGTATTGATCAATGGTAAGTGCAGAATTGTTCAGTCTTCAAACCTTTCCCTGGTATGTTATGTTTGTCCTAATCTAGTACAGGGGGAAAAAAAGAGTAAGTCTATTTTCCACGTTTCTTTTTTTCTGCTTGCTATCGTTTAAAAAGCAGCTTTGAACCTTGTTCATGGCTTTCCCAGATTTTGCTGTTAGCTGCCAAGTCCCTGTCAGATTGAAATTGAAACGGCAGAAAAAAGATTTTCAACATACTTTTTCTGCAATTTTTTCTGTCTTTCACCTCTAATGAAATGACCTTTAACTGCCCCCTCATCCTACACTAAGCAATGCTGAGTTTTATACCCTAAATTTCAACTACTTTATTAAATTAGCTACAAAATGGATATTTAAAAATGAAAACAAAAGTGATTTAAAAGGTGTATATGAAGCTTTGCATGTTTAGATGCATTGCTGAACTTTTTACTTTAAAGACAAAGATCTCTGCACTTGAGAGACCTTGCCTCTTACTCAGTGCTCATCCAAATATACATAGTATTTTATTATCACAGATCATTGTAAAACTAGCCTCATTTAGATTTCACTATATTTATATACAAATAGTTATCAGTTCATGCTTTAAATCTGCAATCATTTACTGTGAAATAATTGCCTTGTTATTGAAAAAATGAATTGGCTTAGCTACTTCAATTCACTGTTAGGCTTTTACGTTCTAACAGAGTATATATACAAATTGCCTATTGGAATACACAGTATGAGAAAGTCAAACTTACTAGCTCATTCTATTTTTATACCTTATACAATGTTCAACACTTTACTCTTGATGAAATGTGCTTCAGTCCCTTGTTGCACTACATAATGTGCCAGCATTTCTTGCTGCATTACTTTTTCCTCTGTATGGTCTTTAATGGAAAAGATGCTCACTGGCATAAATATATCTAGAGCTAACAGTAAAAAAAAATACTTAAATAAATAACAGATGCACAAGGGAACCATGGAATAAATATACAGAAGGCACAGAGTCATAATCACATGTCTAAACTACTAGACCCATTATCACCACGTAGCAAAATACACACTAGTAATTATGTGGGTATCCCACATGCCCACATGATTCTGAACTGGGTCAAGCTATCTCTAACATTGTAAATATTTGTAAAGAAGCTAGGAATTCAGAGAGACAACATCTGATAAATTGTAGTATGACCGATAAGATGCACATATGTGAGACCCTATGCACACATAACACACACGATTTTGTGTGATTTTGATGCTTATCAAAGAAAAGATTTAATGGGACTGGTTAGAGCCACCACACATAGCAAAATTAGTTCATCAAACTCCACCAAATACATCACAACCCTGACTCTTCAGACCACTGGTATTACAATCTGGGACATCAAGAAAACACTTCTACAAATTTAATGATGTTGTTTTTCATGTCAGTAAAAGTCTAAAACCTTACAGGATGTGATAACAACCTTTTATTTTCCTTCTCTACTTGTGAGCCAAGTCAGGGCCTTTATCTTACTTTAGATATGAAAACCAGAATATCACATAAGCCTGGTAAATGGTCTTCCTCAGTATCTTTTCCTAGACAGTGTTTAATTAAAAGAAAAAAAAAAAAAGAAAAGTAGAATATGTGCAACAAGAGTGTAAGAATTTATGGAAAAACTAAATGCAAATCTCTTCATAGCTTAGTTTTGATATGCCACTTAGCTGATAAATCTAGTACTGAACTTCTACTTTTTCTTTGGTATTATATTTGAAAGGTTTTCCTGCTTCACTGGATATTGCTCTCTATCATTTTAGAATCTTTAAAAGGTGTTTTACTTTTTTTGTTATGAAATATCTTTGTGTTAATCTCCAAAAAGCAGTTATGAAAATGTAAATAATTTTTGATATAGCAAATTATTCCTTAGATTGTCAAATGTTACCCACTTGGCAGAAGTCAGGCCACGAAGATGTGCTGGTTTTGCCTGGGGGTAATTTTCTTCACAGTGACTAGTATGGGGCTATGTTCTGGACTTGTGCTGAACTCAGGGTTGATAATAGAGAGATGTTTTTGTTATTACTGACCAGGGCTTACAAAGAGTCAAGGCCTTTTTTGCTTTTTCTACTGCTACACTGGCAAGGAAGTTGAAGGTGCATGGGAGATTCGGAGTAGTCACAGGTAAGACAGGAATAATCCAGACCATATGACTTCATGCTCAGTATCTAAAGCTGGGGGGAAGAAGGAGGAAGGGGAGGACATTTGGAGTGATGCTGTTTGTCTTCTCAAGCCACTGTTGGGTGTGATGGAGCCCCGCTGCCCTGGAGACGGCTGAACACCTCCCACACCATGGGAAGTGGTGGATAAATGCTTTGTTTGGCTTTTCTTGTGTGCCCGGCTTTTGCTTCACCTATTGAACCATCTTTACCCCAACCCACGAGTCTTCCCACTTTTACCATCCTGACAGTCTCCCCCATCCCGCTGGTGGGGACTGAGCGAGCAGCTGTGTGAGGCTGAGCTGCTCCCTGCGGTTAAACAATGACAAAAGATTTGGAGTTAGTTTTATCTTCCAATCTGTATTTTTATTTGTTTGTTCTGCAGCCAATGCAGTGCTATTAATTTGTTAATTACTATTAATATGTATAGAAGATCATGCAAATTAAATTTAGAACAGCTTTTGAGGTTTCAATACAACAGCAAAAACTGAAACACAGAAACTACCTTTCTTATCTTTTCTCATTACTTTTGAGAATTTGACTCTTGCTGCTATTTTGCTGCTGGGAAGATTTTTTGAGGCATGCTTCCAAAAATCAACAGGTATGAAAAATAGGAATATGTGTAAAAATAGAAGTGAAAACATATACTTTTCATGGTAAGTACATGCAAACATTATGCCACACAATGGTCAGAAACAAAAAGCTGGATTATATAGTTAGTTTTCTTGGATGAAGGCCTCTGTACAGTTGCTCTGCCCCAAGAGCAGTTTCAGGAAAAAATTATACCTGCCTACTTCATATGATGAGAAATTACAAGGATTTTGCATTTAATGTGGTAGTCTTAATCTCTCTTTGTAACTTGATCACTTACTAAATTTTATTGTGTCCTATGCCCAGAATTTTTGTACATGGTGGAGGCTAAAATTGGGAAAATGATAAAGAGAAATGTACACATGTGGTGTGGAAAGTTGGTCTTCTAGCTGATGTAGGCTTCCATATGATAATGGTCATTCTGAGTGTTTACAATGCAAATGAATGTTGGATCTGAGCATAACCCTTGAGTTGTGCCTACTATTTTCCTAATAACATAAAAAAGCTGTAATTTTTATACCACGTATCTTCAATCAGTGACAGACAGTGCCTTTTTCTAAACAATTGTACAATTTTTGGTCTTTTATGTACCTCCAGAAATGTTCTCAGACACAGCAGTGCCCATGGCCAGAAGTTGCAGCATCTAGAAATACTTCTCTTTCTTCTTGCTGTTCTTTGTTTCTATCACTGTTTTCATCTTGAAATGATTTTAATTAACATGTACTAATAAATGCTTCTTAAGGAGAAAAACAGTAAGTTAAAGTTCTGGTTAGACAAGTGCATGTAGCAAAATCTCTCAAGATCCAGCTACAGAGATCCAAGATACAGGGAACTGTAGTGTAGATAGGGCATGAGAAAAGGGAGTTGGGATACTGGACTTCAATTTATTCCTATGTCATTAACTCAGGGTGAGTGTCCTTAAATGCACAAAACATTGCTTCTGCTTCCATGTCTGTATAAATAGTCTTCCTGATCGTTGGCTACCTCTATGAAGTGTTGTGATGAATACTGCTAATTACAAATAATAACTAACTCTTGGTAATATTTTTTTAAGAATTGTATTATAATTTAAATATGAATTCTTTAAATCCTCATATATTAATATCCACAGGGTTCATAAGGCTAAAGAGACATTTCAATAAATGCCTAGCCACTTATTATTTACTGCTCTAAAGTATATAATGTCAATGAGTGGCTTAATGGTGTTCCTAATATCTATACTCAGAAAACTTGTATATTAATAGCCATTTAGAACCCATACTTGGTGTCTATCAGAATATAAAGACATAAAGGAATAATTTTTATACTAGGAAATCTGACAAAATTGTGTACAAACCAGTTTCAGCTTGGCAGACAGAAACTTTGCATCTTGAAAATTATTTTTTTTAAAAAATGCATTTTAACAGTCTTTTAAGCTTTCTATTGGTGCTGTAGAACTGCAACTCTTCCATAAGGTGGGCTTCAGATTCACTCTCATAATCATTGGCTTCAACACTCCCCATCCACCCCTGTCCTTCACTAGAAATCTCATCAGCCTTTGCTGTCTTCACATCTCAGATTGCTAAAGTACCAGCTGCCTTCTTTGGGATTATTGAGTAGGTCAAGCTTCTGAAATTTGAGAGTAGTTCTGCTCTGTGATAACTCTATCATCACATGAAAGTGAGGAAGACATAGCACAAGTGCATTTACTGCTTCACATGCATCCCCTCGCATGCTCTGAATATCAGTGGGACTGGTAGAAAAGGTGAGAATAGTATAATTAATATAAAAATTAAGTAAATGTCAATTCCAGCCAGCATACTACAGTTGTTGTTCTAATAAAGCATCTTGGAAGCTTCCCTGAAGATGAAACCTGTGTTTTGGGTGTACCAGTTGTAGTGCACGGACTAGAGGGTTGATTCCTAAGCTTGAAGGCACAGCTGTGTTTCACATATAATGCCTAAAATATCATGGCATTGGAAAATTTCCCAAAACAGAGGATGAAATTAAAGGGGCTTTTAATGGCTTTAGGTGGAAATTTTCTAGCTGTTTTATGTACATCTTCTGTACTAAGATGTCAGTTCAGGTAGTAACTGAACTTGCTATTCCTTCAAGACTGGTTTACTTTTTCTTTTCTTGTTTTTACACTAATTGTACATAGTCTTCTGCCTTGCAATAATTTTTACTTTTCTCAAAAGTGTCAGAAATTTAAGTATCTGAATTGTGCAAATGTGAGAATACAATCTAGAAAAATTCTTACAAAGAATTCCTTTAAATATTACATGGAATAACTTTTTGGTGTGCTAACCTACTGACAAAAAGAAGCAATGGTTCATTTTTTTTCTTTCTATATTGCTAAGATCTAAACAGGACCTACAGTTGGCTGATCAGATGGGGCTTGGAAAGCACCTAATGAGCATTAGTATTTTTTATATTTTGATGAAACTTTTTTTACCATGGCAAAGAGTTATAGTGATACTTATTCCCTCCTCATCTCTCAGTCAAACAGGAATTAACAATTAATAGACTGTGATGGTTTTTTATGTTTACCTTAGATACATTTTCATTTCAATTAGGTATTTTAGAATATATTTAACATGTAACTTTACTGTCTTGGACTAACCCCATAAAATACCTTATCTCCTAGACAGATGAACTTCCCTTTGGCAGCACCTAATTACAATTATCTTAGGAATACCATTGAGGGTATTCAAAGTCAAAGTAGTGAATTAGTTTCCTAAATACTCAGGAGTCAGAGAAGACTGGGGCTCTTGCCCAAGTATATTCTGGCTGGAGGTCAGATTCATCCTCTGCCAGGAATCCCAGTTGTAAAGTTTGAAAATTTTTGATCTTTTATGTGATATTTAGACCTTTCCTGTGAGTCTGTTACCCAGACCATGGTCTCCAGTTCATCCTAAGGAATTGTCCTTAATTTCTTTACATAGAGTCTCTTGGGCCAAATGGTTTGAAAACTCATTGTTATGTTTGTAGCCAGACTGAATGACTTTCCTTGGGGTAATATCCAAAAAGACAATTATCTGTCTTGATCAAAGTGATCTTTCTCTAGTCTGTCTTCTTGGGAGTACTCTAACAAAATTAAAATAAGTCCAGAATCAACATTTTCTTTCCAAAGTTTCCTATCTGTGACCAGGACTTTCCGAGTGACAGATGGGAAGTACCTGGAGCTCTGGTAAGCCAAAAACTAAACTCTTTCTCAAAGTGGCCTTTCAGCAGGCTCCTCAGAGCGGGACACATCATGTAGCATTGTCAGCCTTTACATTAAATTTACTCCTTCCCTGGCTGGCTTTCTGTGGGCTCCATCATCCTACCAAGTGGAAGAGTAAGTGCAGTTGTTAAAGATGTTCAAAATAATCTGCATTAACAAGATAGGTTTTATATCTTATCCAGACCTTTTATGGCTGCAAAATTGGCTGGTTTGCAAAAAAAAAAGAAAAAAAAAAGAAAAAAGTTTTAATGAGATCTGCTTTTTTTTTTAACAAAAACTTTCTTCTGTCAGATCAGGAGTAATCTAGAAACACTGTCAGGACACTATATTTTGGCGTCTCTACTTTAGACAGAATGTGCCAGGGCATAGGCATCTGGAAATTAGAGAAATGTAAACAGTATCCTTTTAAATGTTAAAAACTATCACTTCTAGGAATAGGTAAAATTTAGGGTTAGAGCAGGAAATATTGCACCTTTTCTAAATGTATGCCCTTTGGAAACTCAAGCTATTATTTTCTAAAGGTTAAAGCATTTTTGACGTACAACAGTTGCTTCATTCAGCAGTTTGCCCTACAGTGAGTCTAGATTTGGATGATCTGCTTCTGGAAGTTTAAGGTCAAAGTGGTCTTTTCAAAGTCTGAAGTGAAGGTGACCATGAATGTACTATCCAAAGAAAGATGTAGCCAAATAGACTGTGCAAATGGCCAGGAAACCTAGGCATGTTTTCAACTGAATGACTCTGTGATGGCAAAATACATGACCTTCTGTAGGGTCTCTCTAACTACAGAGCTCATTCATTTCCAAAAACGACACTGATGATTTAGTTACTGACCCTGAAGTAGACAAACGAAAAAACCCACCCCAACCCAAACCAACCAAACAAAAAAACTCTGTGCTTTTCCTACGTGAACATCAGTTATTCCAGAAAGCACTACATAACAAAAATATTGGCTGACTTAAGTAAAGACAAGCAATGCTGTGCATGGGTAACTGACGCTTAATCATATGAAAATCTATACGCCATATGCATGAATTCCTAGAGAATTTATTTGGAGCAGTGTTCTGAAAATGTTGCTTGTTTAGTATGAGTGCCAGAAGGAAACAGTATTTCACAAGTAATTATTGGAAAAGCTGAGACACCCTGAATGAACAGAACCTTTTAATAAAACTTCTTATTGATAGAGATGGTTTTATTCTGATTTTTTTTCAAATGCTAAAATCAGCTTTTCTTTAAAAATAATATAAAATATAGCTTCATAATAAGATGTCAGCCATAGTTTTACATGTACTGTAATATGCTTCCTAATATTCCACAATTTCTGGCCATACCTGGATATATTGAAGTGCCCTTAGCTTTGCCTCAGGCCCTTAATACCTCCAGCTGTTATATTATTGGCTGATTTACTGGGAAAATAAAGAGTAGAAATACATAAATGAACATTTTTGTTGCTACCTAATCAGGAGAAAAGAGATTTTTTCTCTCTCTCTGAAGCAGCAGATACTCCTTTCATAAATGTGAACCATTTACAATCAGCAGCAGTTTTATGAGCTGACAATGTAGTGTAGTCTGATTTTTTTTTCAGATTACATTTAAAATACAGTAGTAACATAATTATTAAAATGAATTTATGTCTTAAATAACCAAAATTAAATTCTGTAACTGCAGTGCAAATTATTTAGGTGAATTAAACTCAGATGTCTCCCCATGTTCAGTATTAAATTGCAGCAAATTTGAGCTGGGTCCAGGATGTGTGTGTTAAAAAAAAAAAAGAAAGAAAGCACTCGTGACATCCCTCCATATCAAAATGTTTTGGTAATCATTCTGTTTAAATAGTAACATTTTATTTTTTTTAAGCACTTAGATTCTTGATCTGAATCCATATTCATGGAGGTCTGCTGTAATCCACTTTACCGCTTAATGTTGCAATTCAAATGTTCAGTAAGAAGCAAAGCCCTCCAGAATAAAGCATGAATATTACCGTGTGGGGGCTGTAAAGAGAAGACTATTAGAATATATCACCAACACACTAGGGGACCATTTAGTGCACTGCTCTAAATACATCATTTAATTACAATGGAGACATTACTTCATGTTTCTACTGATGTAAGTATTATTAGAATTCATGATATTCGCAGGCTACTGTGGGCCATTACATTGGCCATAAGCTATTCCATAAGATTTACTACTAAAGGCCCGCAAGGGTATTTGAGCATTCATGGATTCTGTGGCAGTACGCTTTTATCTAAGACACATAAGTGAGGGACAACCGAGTTATTATCTCTAAGAAACATAGCTTAATATTTTGGATTCTAAAGGTTAAGGTACCATAAATCCTGAATTACTCTGAGATATCACATAAAAAGACATTTTTATTTTATTTTACTCTACTCTGCCTCTTAAAATATTTTATGATGGCAGTTTCTAGAGTTGTACCGTGTTGTTTACATTCAGTCCCTGGATATATCAAAACCACTGACACAGCATTTCCTTTAAACTGCTGTAATGGAGGCAAAACACATGCAGGGGATATTCCCCCCATTTCTGCACTCTCATACATGGCGCTCCCAGTGTGATTAGTCTGTCACCCTGATTTGATGAGAGTCACAGCAGACTTTCCTACCCCAATGGAGGGCCTTGTTAGGGAACTAGTGGACAGTATCTGGCAGGTCCTGCTGGAGGCAGTAGGACTGCTGTTCATGAGGAAAAGTAAATACAAATCTCTGGCATTTTGAAGCAGATAGCTTGAAACTTTCAGAGATTAAACACTTCTGCTGGAGCTGGTAATGTAAAAGGAAGTGTGACATTTTCTTCTGTAGATGATCTATACACCTTTAGCAGTGTGTGGTGTTAGCTGGATGATGCTGTTCTTAATTATGACATTAAACTAGCAGTTCTCATTTTATACTACTCCTCCAAAATAATTTAGACTTCCTATGTTATCATTAGGAGTCATTATGTAGTTCCTTTATGTACATAAACATAGCTGTACCACATTTCAAGGAAATACATGTATCATGAAGAAGGATGAGTCAGTTTTTCAGCCAGGCCATGGCAAGTGTCACTGGCTCAGCGCAGTGGGCCAACTCCCTGCCCCCTTGGCAAGAAGGCAGCATCCACACGCTGCACTCCGTGGCTGCTTTGCTCCAGCAAAGAGTCTTGGCACTGGCAAGGAGGACAGAGTAAGCAGACAGGTCTATGATTTCAAACAGTAGTTCTTTGGTATCAACTCAGAAAGGCTTCCCAACTAGTCTTCTTGGTTTCATAACTGGATGTCATGAATTGATTCATTGATTTAGACAGATAATATTGGATGAATTATCCTTGACTAGTTTTGTCACTGAATGAGGCCCAAGAACATTTTCTGTAACAAATGTAACAACGCATGCACAAATTATCTTAGTGTTTGACGTGATTCAAAATTGTTTTAGGAAGTCTAGAAAATCAGAGATATCAGCTAGTAAATTCTTCAGGACAAGAATTATCCTCCTCACCCCACTTTTTTCCCCCATCTAAATTCTGCTTTTATCTTGGACCTGTTGATTGCTAGAGCTTAAAAGTAATAATAGAGAAAAGGGAGTCCTTTGCAGTTTTGCAGCTATTAGGAGGTCTGATGAGAATTTTCTCCCCACAAGACAAAGAGGCACAGAAAGATTGGTCTTGTGTAGCATGTACTTAAATGTTAAATAAACAGTGAGCTTGTTTCCCACTTTTTAAATTAAAATATAAATTCTAGACCTTACATTTGTTTTCTGGTAGCTTGGCTTAGTGCTAACCAGTCATTCCACCTTAGTTTACTCTGTGTGTTTTTATGGCTGTCTTAAGGAAATAATGAGCTCTGTTTGGCTAAAGAATAATTTTAGACAGAGAGAGCTGGTTGTACTTTTTCATTAACAACTTCAAATCCAAAGTTATAGTTGAGTGTATCTGTGAAGCCAGAGACTTCACAACAGTAGGTATTTTTTTCTTGGGCTGCTCTAGAACCGGCACAGGGTTTAGGAGTGGTGGGCTGCCTGCACCATGCCAGAAGTATATGAAGTGCCACAGACCAATTGCTTGGGTTGCCTTTTGTTCCAGTAGTTGAATCCGCCGAGGACTAAAATTGATTTTCCTTATGTTAGCATGTGAAGGCTCTGCCCCTTGACCCGCTGCTGGCGAGCGTGCAGGGCACAGAAAGGCTGCAGCTTTGCAGGAGTAAGCAGCACTACGCCTCTTATCACTGGCACATTCTTCTTCTGAAATTGTTCTTTTCCCCGTGCTTTTCCTTTCTACCTTATTCTGCACTTTGCTGCATGGTCCCATAAATATTTTGTATGCCTAAAACAAAATTTTTTTTTCTTGCAATAGCATAATACCTTTTAAAAGTAGAAAAAGTGGTGTATCTGTATTCATGAACCAGATAACACTGTTGAATGCAGTCAAGCACACTGCCAGCAATTGGTAGTATGGGGCATCTACTCTACACCACTATTTCTCTGCAACTCAATCCCATATAAAACATTCCGCTCATGTCACTTTTGCCAGTGGTGATGCAAGGATATGTAAAACAGAGGAAAGTGAACAGGGACTACAATTGCAAAAATAAACTCAGTGATGACCTACTCATACTCTTGGATAAAAAGACCACTGCTCACACTATAAATATCTTCTGAAAGTGAAGAAATATGTATTTCACTAGAGGAGTCAGTTTTTTCCATCTCCTTTCCTCAAAAACATAATTCCTTCCCTCCTCCTCAGTTTTGTTGCAGTAGATAACTCATGCACTGCCTCTTATGTTCTATTGCTGATCAGGAGACCAAAACCAAAAGAAAGGATGTCACTGCTGTGATGAACCCAGTTCTCCAAAGTCATGTTGTCTTGTTTGGGTCTTTGAATGTGAATTATCGTACTCTGTATGTTTTTTGGTTTTGGGAGGTTTTTAAATGTTGAACTTCCAGGAAACATACATATTCATCTAGGCTGGAATATTAAAATATGCTCATGGCTTTTTACCTGTCAGGAAGAAAAGAGGGAGAATGTGTTAAATCAGAAAGAACAAGCCATGTTTCAATGCCTGCTCTCAGTAGGTGGCACTCTTCCCTCTGAGTATGTGCTGAGCTAAAATCTCAGCAAGTCTGTTCCCAAGGTTCACGGTTTAATTCAGAAGCAAGAGTGAGGAACGGCAGTTTCTGGTTGCTGAAGGCTCAGAGCACATTCTACAAGAGATGTGACATTGTTTTCCAATGTCTTCGTAATTTTCCACACTCTTGTAATTACAATCTCTGTATGTGTATTTTCTCTGTAGTTTCAGGAAGATTTGTTGCTCATAATCTTCCCCACCACCACCCACAAAAAAGAATTGACATGATGTATGTCTGTTTGGAATGACTGACAAGGTCTTCACTAGAGATGGTTGCATGTCATTAATTAGTGAAGTTATTTTCTAATCCTCTACAGGATGTAAGTTATTTTTGGTCTTCTGATAAGCTTATAGACACCCCACATATATAAGATTTTACTTATTTAACCAGTTCTTAAACAGCGGGGAAGTAAAGGAGTAGTGTTTTCCTCTTTTGGAGATTTAAATGGACTTGTAATTAAAGAACAAATGTTCTTTAAACTAAAGAACAAATGTCTGTATGCATTGATGATAGTTTGAATTTTTTTTTTTTGCTGTGCAGTATAGAGGGTTTCCATTGGCATTCTTATTCAGAACTATTCACAGGGAGAAAAGTTACATGAAACTTTAAACCAGAGGCACAAAAGAAATAAAATGGGGGGGAAAGGGGGAGAGAGAATGAAAATGTGCAAGAACATTGTGCCATTTCTTAACGCATCTTAAACAGAAATTAAGTGCTTTTCAATAAACAGGGCATCATGTGGTCTTTACATGCCATCTCTTACACAAGAGCAGTTCTCATTTAGAGTAATAGGAGCTATGTGTGACAGAAGATATAGATATTTGCAGAATTCAGAGCTCAGTGATGCAAAAAAGCTTTTGACTGTAATTCAGGAATATTTCACTCCAAGAGGCCCACCTTTCAGATTGTAAAGGCAATCGGAACAGTCATGGGAATTGGATTATTTTTAATTATCATTCAAAATGCAACAAATTGGCTGTATTTGTGTTCTATTTCTTCTGTTAACTTTCCCCATTGTCTAAGCTATCAAAGGAGAAAGTAGATTGGGGAAGTTAAGATTCTCCAGTGGTGAGAAGGCACACAAGCATTCAAAGTAAAGGTCTTTACACGGGGTGTGAGAATGAGTAAGACCTCATTGAAGCATCATTACAAAAACAGAGACCAACAGTCATTGAAGACGTTGGTAATAGCTCTTCCTCTCCTTTGGAAGACTCTGTAGGAACTTCTGGAAAGAAACATCTAGGAAATTGTCAAAGCAGGGATCTTCAACATTTGGAAAAGCAATGACACTTTTGACTGCATTTTCGATGCCTCGTGCTGACTGCTTGTCTGCTTCCCCCCCTGCTCTTTTTATATACAGTGCTTTCACTTTGGGTCCTATCGTATTTCCCACTGACCTTTTTGCAGTATTTCTTTTTTATTATCATCCTACATTTGAAAGTGTCTCCTTTCTCTCCTTCCCCAAAGGATCTTATGCCACTTGTCACTATCACTCTTTTTCCTACTCATTTGTTCCTCTTGCCATTGCTTCTTGTCCTGTTGGGGCAAATCACTGGTGCCCAGTCTCCCTGGGTCATTCTAATGGTATTCTTCAAGCCATTTGCTGAAAAACAGTAATGTTATGTACCTGCATAAACACGTGAGTTATGTAAATTTTCCTTCAAGTTTGTACTGGCATGGAGTATATTGGGAATAGATCATCTTTTCTGAATATTTCTATCATATAGCTGGTGTGAGCCAAGGACCCACTAAAAATATGAACCCTATACTCTGCTATCATTGCTGGGGCAAGTATGTTAAACCACAGCATACACCTACCTTTTATGTGTTAAATAAGCCAAATAAGATGCTGCCTTGATGGTACAGATACAATTGTCTAGTGTCATGCTGGGAAGAGAAAGTAGGATGGTTTAAGGGCCTTTATAGATGTCTATATTTTCTGAATTTATTTTTCCCATCATGTGACTTATTTCCATTCTCTCTAATTAGAATCTAAGATACTTCTAAACATAAACGTGGCCTCTTACCAGCCACAGTATCTTCTGTTTAGGAATGGATAAAGTAAATCTGAAAACACAAAAGGATTACCTGGCACAAGTAGCACCAGGCTTTTTGTGGTACCTCTGTGTTCCGACAATCATGATAAAAAAGATAAACAGAGTTTTTCTAGTATTATTATAACTTTACTTAGGACCAGGTGTTGAAACTTTAGGGAAAGAGAATATTGAGCTTGTCTCTGAGATGAGGGAAAGTGCAACTCATCAGGATGCAGGTTTTGCCACTCCCTTTTTCTGTCTGTCTGTCTGTCTCTTTGTCTCTCTGTCTCTCTTTCTTCTCTCTCATTTTGATTTTCTTTCAATTCTTCTCTCTCTAGGTGATTTCTTCCACATAGCCATAAATAGTGCAGCATCTGTCTCTGGAGTCAGAATACTATATGTAGTATGTAAAAAAGAGAATAGAAAATCCCACTTCACGTTACAGTCAATAATTTCAGCAATATAAAAGATGTCCAAGAAATCATTATCTTTAACTTCCGTAATACTTTTTCCAGATTTTTCTATATTCATCATATATAAAAGAACCAACAAACTGTGTAAGCAAGAATGAAAAATCACTATGTTCAGGACCTCAGCTTTACAAATGAGCCACACTACTGCAGGTAGTAGGCAGTTCGTATTGGGTACATTTGTAGGCAATTCATATTGGTTACCAACATGCAGAATAACTATAGACAGCAAAAGTGGTGCAGCATCAAAAAAAAAAGTCATGCAGGATAAACTGCATCTTAGGGCAAAAAGACAAAAGCATAAATTTTATGCACCACTCCAACCTTATTTTGTCCATGAATAGTGTTTTTGTGTGGAGTGAATCTTTTATATATCATTAGCATAAATAAGTAATAGAGTTGAATGTTTTTAAAAAAATAAAATCCTTAGACAATGTAAGGTGACATGTCCATTAATTTCTAGGTAGTTATACCAATTTAAATCAGCTGAGAATTATCACCAAATGAAGAAGAGAAAGTTCACAGTTCAAATAGTACACTGAGTTTTGTTAACCATAATATTTTGGGTAGAATTCTGCACTTTCTAATCTTAAAAACAACACTATTTTATTTTCATTTATTTTCATTTCAAATTTCTTATTTCAAATTTCTGATTCTTGAAGAAACAAAAGTATAAACCACACAATATATGTTCTACTCCCCATGGAGCATAGACCTGGCCTTTGGGGGCCAGATGAGACCATACTTTCAAATGAAGCACCAAGCAAAATGTACACAGATATTCTGCTGTATCCTGTTATATAGAACAGTTACTCTTTTACTATTGCTAGACCCCAGCTTATGAGCCTGCCCTCAGTAAATTAAAGGAAAAAACCCCACTTTCTTCAGATGCCATTCCTCTGCATGCACTCATTTCTCCAAGGCTTAAGATCTAAAAATCCTGTAACGATTTGGCCTGGAAAAATGAATAGCTTTTAAAACATTGTGTAGATTGTATTAATTGGGAAGGGAGTAATGGGTTTAGAATAACTGGAACGGTTTTTAAACAGCTTGATTACAAGGACTATCACATGCACATTGAATGAGACAAATCCAGGGAAATGAGAATTATTTCTACCTTTCCTGGGCATGCATTTAAAGTCGAGAAATGTAGAACTAAAAGCACATAGCACAACCTGTTTTAATCAAAGTAGTCTAGCAAGAAACAATCAATTAAAGAACAGTCTGATTCTCTGTGACATCAATGTATGAAAATCTGTTAGACGCCAGATTGTGTCTCAAGACACATATGATGAACTGAACAAAATGACCTGCTAATAGCTTTTACGGGTAATAAATGCATCATGTTATTGGTAATTCTGCAGATGGTAAATCAAGCTAATATCCAGTCTGAAACAAGCTACTTGTTAAATATACTTCAAAAAATGTTCCTCCTTGTTATTCCATAATTGTGTCACACAGAAAAATAAGATGATTGCTACTTATTTATAAGTATTTTAAATTAAGATGTGTTTCAACATGCAGACATTTTAATTTTCGAATTCTTTAGAGAGAACATTTTTCTAAGTGATCTGAGCTTTTGAAGCACAGCATTTGTACTTAGATTAGCAACTTTATATGAAATGTTTTATATAAATGTTCTTAGTTTTACTGTTTAAAATGGATTTTGAAAGAGATTTCACAATGTCTAATGTTAATCTGAAGCTGCTATTGAGGGTGCAGGACTTTCTGTTGTACAGATGTAAACTATTTCAAAATGTGGATTTTGTGATTTCTAGATTCTAAGGTGTAAAAATGGAGTTAATTGATCTGTAGAAAATAAGACTTCGTATGTAAAGACAGCAGACTTAAATTTGAAATATATATTAAATGATTTAGTTTGTATACCTAAAAAAGACTAATTCTGTAAAGAATAAATTTATGCACCAAATCCTATATCCATCCAAGGCAGAAAAATTATATAAAGTGTTGGCTCAAAAAATATTTATGTAAGATGGATATCTCACTCAAAAATGGCAAGTGAAAGAAAATAAGCAAGCCTAAAGAAACCTATTCCAGCTCCTCATGACAAGGATTTTACAGAATTGAGGAGTCTGTACTTTTTATATTGTTCTCTGTAAGATTTTAATAATAAAAAAGTAAATTAATTTTCCAGGTAGCAATTATTTACTGCAGAAAAGCATCTACTAGCAATAATAAATTATATTTTTGTGGCTATCCAATTCAGTACTTATCCACAACAAATTCTAACAGATGTTCAAAGCTCAATCATTATACTATCTTTTAAAAAGTGTTTTTGACAGGCTAATTTATCAGGAAACTAGAAAATGATTGGAAAACCTTAATAAAATTTGAAGGCATCACAGTAATGTGTTAGATACTGCAAAATCATTCGGGCAGCCGAGAGTCACAGGTGGCAAAAAGCAACTAATATGAGGGAACAAAATCAGAAATATTTGTATTGGGGAATCTTTTGAACACACTGCTTTTCCCAGATTCTTGTGAAAGCATGGTGGCCTTGACCCTATCTCAGTGCTTCAGTTCGTCTTCTACATTCCTGCGTCAGATCTAGACACATTAATAACATCTTTTGTTACTAACCACTTACTATATTTGTTCTAGCTACATCTCCTCTCCCTACCCCACTCTTGAACTAATATGTCTTGCTTTAGTTTATATGGGCTTTTCTCAAGAGTTTAGTATTGCCACCAAACTCGTAGAACTGTTGATAAATGCTAAATATTAACATCATCAAGAATTTATTTAGATTTTAGAATTATTTTCCCCAGCACATTCATGATCTGTTGTGATCATTTTCAGTAAATACCGAATTCAAGTTACCCATGAAGAAGCTGGAGGAAAGAGATTGTTAAATCTCTCTGCTATTAGGATACTAACACCCCTTTCCCAGTGTGGGAGGAGGATTGTTGCTTGGAGAGAAGGAGAGACAGCAATGGAATGGTCTGGCAGCCCCATTGCAAATGCATTTTCTAGCAAAGAAAGAAAACAAATACTGGTCATCAGTGTAGGCTGAGTCCTGAATTGTGAGGGCCATGCTCAGACACCTTTGCTCACATTGATTGAAGCGTCACTCAAGTTCACTCAAAGGTGGCAGAACACTTCTTTCAAAGCATACAGAAGTATTCATTGCAGGAACAGCTGTAGGTTTGTTCAGTTGTGAAAAAGGGAAAACACCATTTGAATTTTCTGATTTTGGTCGAATTGTGAATATATACAATCACAGGTAAAAGATCAAACAAGATATTAATCAAACTATCGCGACTCAATTTTAGGTCAGTGCTCTTTAATATTTTTATAAATTTTCTGGATTCAGGAATCAAATGTACATTAAGTAAGTTTGCCTATAATACTAAACTGGAAGGACCTGTGGTCTTCCTTGAGTGTAGAGAGGCCTTACAGAGAGATCTGGATAGACTAGAGACCAGAGCAATCACCAACTGCATGAAATTTAACATGAGCTGGATTCTCCAGCTGGAATGGGGAAATCCTGTTTATGCATAAACTGGAGGATGAAGGGCTGGAGAGCAGCCCCACAGAAGGCGATCTGGGGTTTGGGTTGATGGCAAGTTGATATGAGTCAATAATATGTTCTGGCAGCCAAAAGGCCCAACTGGTTCTGGGGTGCATCAGGCAAAGCATCGCCAGCTGGTCGAGGGAGGTGTTTGTCCTGCTCTGCTCTGCACTGGTGCGGCCTCACCTCGAGCACTGTGGTAAGTTTTGGGCTCCACAAAACAAGAAGGACATCAAACTATCAGAGTGTGTCCAGAGGAGGGTGACCAAGATGGTGAAAGGTTTAAAGGGCAAGACTTACAAGGAGCAGCTGATGCCACTTGTTTGTTGAGCTTGGAAAAGAGAACCTGAGGGGTGACCTCACCCCAGTCTACAACTTCCACAATGGGGGCAGCAGATGGGGGAGGTGCTGATCTCCTCTCTCTGGTGACCAGTAATAGGACATGAGGAATGAATGGAATGAAGTTACATCAGGGGAAGTTCAGGTTGGACATTAGGAAAAGGTTCTTCATTGAGAGGATTGTTGGTTGCTGGAACAGGTTCTCCATGGAAGCTATTCATGGCACCAAGCCTGTCAGAATTCAAAGAGTGTCTGGACAACACTCTTAGTCATATGGTTTAGTTTTAGGTCGTTTTTAAGTTTTGCAAGGAGCAGGAAGTAGGAGTCAATGTTCCTTATGGGTCTCTTCCAACTTCAGATATTCTATGATTCTAAAATAGCTAATCACTTGAGGAAACTGGGGCCTGCTTGAACAGATATTTCTTTCAGAATTCCAAAAATTCATTATGAGATATTGTCATGTGTCTGTCCCTACATATAGCGTGACTGTGACAAATCATCCTGTGCTTCTGTGTATGCTCTCTTATGACTTATTTCTAAAGGTTTACATGAAAATATAACATACTATTTACTATATGTACAAGACAAGCCATCAGAATTGTATTACAGTTTTTAGTCCTTCTAGCCAACTTGTCCAAAAAGTTGGCTACAGTGCTGAAGCTGACTTTAGCTATTTTCTCTGTGAATATGTAAAACAGTGGAGAAATTCCACAAGAGCCTCTGCCTCTATCATTCCTCCTTCTTTCACCATCAGTTTGTTTCAAACAGGCCAAAATTTCTGCTTCATATTTCCAGGGAAACTGTTTTGTAGAGTAAAATGGGCATTAATTGAATATAAAATTGTAATGATAAATTCAAGAATTTCTCAGCTAGTTCTCCCTGTCACAAAAACGGTAAGAGAATGTCTACTTGAGATTCACTTAGTACCAACTTGGAAAGGGGTTTGGCTCTCAGCAAAGTACTCCTTGTTGATGGCCATATCATCATTATCTCTTTGACTTCTGACACAGTGCCCCCCACAACATTGTTTTATTATAGTAAATACTGAAAAAAAACCAGAGCAGGCAGCATGGTGAGGCCTGTGGTTTTCAACAGAAGTCCTCTCTCCATCATTTTTATTCAGTATAATGTAGTAGTTGCCAGAGGCACTGTGCAAACATACTAACTTACTGTTGCTGCCCAAACAGTTAAAAAGCTGAAGAGTATTAACAACTAACTTGGAAAGATCTGCCTTTCCATTTTACCTGAAAAAGGCAGAGTAACTTCTATGAGGCAGTTTCTAACTGAGAGTGAGTTCTGTCAGACTGGAGAATATATGTAGTGAGAAAACATGCATGAGAAAGGGGTAACCGAGAGATGACTGGGATGTTGCCTGTAGCAAGATTCAGTTCTACCCTCATATTTCACATTTATCCTTCATTAGCATTGTAATACAAAAGTTTTTAGAAGCACCCTTACCTTTAAAAACTGCTTTTCCTTCCAGCCACACACTTTAGAAAGGGTAGGTGAACCTGGCAGATTTTTATTTTTTTTTCCCAAATCATGGTATTTCTTCAAAAACAAGAAAAGACAACATTTATGCTCCTTTTTCTTCTAAAAACCTCAATAATAATTTTTCTGTAATAATAATTCTCAATTAATTGTTTTTATGTATTTAAAAGCAAGAATCATTTTTCAGCATGCCCCGGCTGACATTGTAGCCCCAGTGGTCATTCATATTCTGTGTACCATGAAAGTTAATAGCTTAGGAACAACACAAAGAACTTAACTTTAAAGCCTCTGTTTGCTCTCTGAATGATCAGAAGAGGGAAATCATGTGCCGTATATCTTGAGACACTATATTTTTTATACTAAAATTTATTTAAAATTAAGTATATGATATCAGTTTAAATATTGCTCTAAATTCTAAAATATAATCTCTTAGTAGATATTTAGTGCAAATTGAAAAAGCTTAAATGGCTTAAAAATGGCTTTGAAGCATTATGTAGAAGCAGATATCGTTTATAAATGATGGGACATTAATGGCTTCCTTCTACATTTAGCATTAGACTTTGAAGATGAAATGGAAGTGTCTCACTGCTGAAATTTGCAACATATATGTATGTCTACAAATTTATCTAGTTTAAGTATTTTTATTTTGAGATTCTTTATGCTTCTGTAATATTTTGAAATTCAGAACAGTAAATTTATTCTGACAGAAAATTTGTTCTAGGACAAAATCCTTTCCATTTTATTTTACCTTTTTTTTTTTTTTATTTATGGTATATTGGCTTGCTATTTGGTCTCCTTTCTGAAATTGTATAATCCACCTGGCTTTGGGGAAAAAAACAACTTCATGAATGAAATAGCTTTAAATTTAAGAGGAAGAGATATCTTATAGGTATACTATTCCAGTTGAAATCCTGTGGTGTAAGATCTTAAGTACATGAGTCTCTTGCCTGTGTCAAGGAGAGCAGAAACAGCTAAAAATAATGTATGGTTGCCTTAGACCTGGAATAAGTCATGATTTTAAATGATTCCATTATGTAGGAGTTATACTATAGGTTATTTTGCTCCTGGCAGAATTATATAGAATAGTTCATGTTTAATAAAAATGTGGGCAGCAAACTAGTTAACTTTAAAGAAAATAAAAATTTGTGAATTTTTCTGCATGAACACATGAAAAGTTGCCAGTATACCTTTGTTTGCAAAAAAAAAAAAAAAAAAGAGAGAAGCAAAAAAATTTAAAAGAGGAAAAGAGAAAGAGAGGGATTTTGAACTAGCAATCTTCAAAGCTATCTTGGACTGGGAGGTGACAGTGTCTGTAGATTTCACAGACCAGTGCAGCACAAATCACTCCTGTGAGTGATATTCTCCAAATTCTGGATAATATTTATTTTAAGGTCCATTTAGCATTTCTGATAGTCATATGTGACATATACTGCTTGGTACTGGGAAAAATCGCTCATTTTGGAGAAGTAGTCAGTTGAGATTTTCCAAGATGATTAAGATGCAATTGTTTTCTTCTAACTAAAGACCAAACCAAATTTTAAGAAAGGATTCTAGTGGATGTCCATGTCTGAATCCTGACAGTAAAAAAATAAAATAACAAACTAAACTGTGCTTATTGAGTCAGCCACCTAGAACTTTAAACTGCTTTTAAATGTCCCTACAATTTCCCCTCAATGGATGACCATAGGCACAAAATTGAAGGCATAAAATGAGGAACATTGGATCTAATTTTGCTTTTTTTGAAATTCACTTTAGAGTATGGTTCAGAAAAATGGTCAAAAGCACATCTAACTTTAAGCAGGCAAGTTATTCTTCTTTATTTCTCTGAGACTATACATATCCTCAACGTTATATATAAGTGTATTTTACTGTATGGAGACATACAGACAAAAAAAATATAAAAATATTGAAGTCCAAGAGTGAACAGCATACCTAGAATCATCGTCTAGTAGTCAGGTGTTACCCACTTAAGTTTATCTTTGACACTCAATAAAATATCTTTGTAAAAAAAATTTGAGCTGAGGTCAAAGGAAAGAAGGAATTGGTGGGAACAGGGATGGATATAGCTTAAAAACCAATGTCAGTGTTAAACTTCACTGACAAATTTGACCTTTTAAGTAGCACAATTGGAGGCAAGATTAACCATTCCTTTTTCCCATCCTCATCCAGCTGAAATGGCATTCCCCACGAGCACAGGCAAACAGAACAGCAGAAATTAGCAAGCAAGTTTAATTTTAGTACAAATTCCTAGACAATCCCCAGACACTCACCAGTAAACACAATGTAAGGAGGGTTAGAACATGGCCCAAAGAAGGGTTTTTTTTCCTCCTCTTATGCCTGAGATTATTTTGCTGGGAAATATATCTTTCAGTGTACTGTAATTGAAACTACTTTCATGCTCTGTTTTGGCCTTCTGATAAGAACAAAGTGTTACCTTTTAGAACTGGCAGACTGACTCTGCCCTGTCCCCACATAATTCACAATTTGTAATGCCCATAGAGATGCAAACCCAACCTACTACCCAGGCTTAAAAAAATGAAAGTTTTTTTCCAAACACTTTTACATTCTGCTGTTGCAAATAACTAATGAATGCCTAATGACAAAGCAATACATAGAAATGAAATATTCTTCTTTTTACTTTACTAGGAGGTTGATTTTATGCCTTTGACAGCATTTTTAGGAAAGTTAGTTTTTTCTTTCTGTGTAGCGCCTTTTTGCTTTAAAAACAAAAACAGAAAATGGTTTGGAAACAGACGTTGTCAAGCTCCTTAGAGTGGCTTTAGAAAACACTCACAGAAACCAAATCCCATCCCACATTGAACCTGTCTTTTAAGCCAATGCTGAACATTATTCTCTACCAGTAACCCATATTTCCAAACAAACCCAGTTCTTGCTGCGTTATCGTAAGTCTTGCAGTATTTAACACTGTACTTGAAGCACCAGCTGCTGGACACAAGTGATAAAAGAGAGTCTCACCTTTCATTTAAAAATGTGCATGTTACTAGCTTTCATAGCTGTGGAGAACAGCTCAAAAAAACCATTCAAGAATAATCAAAAATTCAGAAAAAGAGAAAAAAATACTATTTTGTGCAAATCTTCTAGCTTTTTAGTATCAGGACTGGCAATATTGCAAAACTAAAATGGTAATGAATAAGTAAAGACAATTCAGTTTAGAGTCTCTCTTTACTGGGAAGATGAAAACACACAAAAAAGGCATATAGAAGGGTCTAGATATTTTTTCAGCTCTTGGTAATATTAGAGGATAATATTACAGATTATACTTTACTGACAGACAGAAGTCCCAGGATTATTAAAAAATATATAGTGATAAGGCGTAAAATAATTGCCTGATTGCTAGCATTGATGCAAAACCACTTACACTATTCAAAATATGACTCTTCCATCTAGCAATTAATGTTGTGCAGTAGAGGACATCATGCAGTTCTTACAATGGAAAACAGCTTTGCCAACATTGTGTAGTGGCCTACTGTTCTTAATTACACAACAAAGCATCCTGTTTCTCCCATGCTAAAACAAGAGCATAACTGCTTACGTAAGCCTAATTAGACTCCAGAACTAATGCTAACTTCCATCTTTGAATAATTCCAACCCTTTATGCTAATTCAAAAACCATGAAAGTGAAGCAGTAAAACAACTCCACATCTACCTTACTAGTACGTGAGGTGCATTTAAGAAAGTGCTCTATAAACTCTGAAACAATCTTAGACTGATTTTTTTTGTTATTTTATTTGAAACTGAAGCAATTTTATCAAGAATAACTCATCTTCCAGGGGGAAAAGAGGAGAATTATGATAACATATGCCTTTGGAAGAGCTTTACCTGCTGTGATAAGCCTATTTGACTACATGGCTGCAAGAACAGTGACTTTTTGACATCAATTCCCATAAGGATATCTCTTCCAAAGGTTTGGTTTTCTTTACAATTTAATTCAGTTGCCCTGTAGTGGAACTCCTGATGTCTGGATATTGCTTCTGCAGCTTTCTTTCTCATGGTCCAAGTTTTCCTTCCCCACATGACCATTGTTCAACCTGATACGGCACTGCTAATTCTGGTTGATGAATAGTAATTCTGCTGGGAAAAGCAACAGAATAATAGTAGATGACCAAAGCTTGTTGACATATTTCAACTTTTAAAATGTGAAAAAAAACCCAACAAGAACACTTCAGTAAAATTCTCATGAAAACTATTAAGCCATATTTAAATATGTATACAAGTGTTACACTCCAGATGTAGGAATAAGTCAAATATCCTTCAGTCCTTTTCAGACAACACAAAATTCAGATTTGCTGGAAGGAGACCTCAGACCTCTTTTCTATGTAGTTACTTTTTTCTTTTTTCTTTTTTTAATGGTTGTATATATGAGAAATCTCCAGTATAAGCACACGCTTCACAGTTTAAACTTTAATGTTCTATTAATCTCTGAGAGCCAGTTTTATTTAGACTGAGAAATATATTTCAAAAATAGCACTGAACTCAGTGTATTAAAAGTACAACTATGATACGATTGGTATGTACCATGGGTTGAGGAACTACAGATATCTCAAGCTGAGCCAAGGACCTCTATCAGTTACAATTTCTGATGCTGAAGAATTTTCTATCTATGACCAGGTAGGATGAAATCAACTGAAATTGAAGTCAATAGGAATACCTCATAGCATAATATATTACTTGACATGAGTAATGGTGGCAGAATACACCCCCATGGGAATTGCACAACTAAAGATTGGCACATTAAGTTGAAATACTCCCATTCCCCTCCCCTGTAGTATTTCCTGATCTAGACTTGTCAGCGTACTTACAGCCTGACCTTCTGTTGTTCCTTCTATTGACTCCTGGACATTGTTTGTTTGTTTGTCTTTTTTGTTGTTTGTTTAGTGTGTTGGGATTTTTGTGGGGGTTTTCTTCCTTTTTTTTTTTTTTTTTAATACTGAAAATACAGTTCATGCAACGTTCTGTCAGGTTTTTCATCTTGAGTCTAAGTCACACGTCAAACTCCTTTGGAAAGGAGAAACCTTCTGTAAGGAACTTGTGTAGTTTAGCCTTGTAGGAAAAGGAGAAACTTTAAATTTCTCAGGGGTTTCATAACAGTGATGTTCTATGAGGCATCCATACCCTGGTTATTCAATGGTATCTTAGAAGATTATGGATGAGGTTTGCAGGAAATGGTAGGTTGTAGTATTCCTCTCAGATATTGAAGAGGAATAGAAACATCTTATTACCCTGCCATTGGAAAGCAATCAAATATTTATCTATGGAAAAAGATTTCTTGGCATTACATTAATGCTGTATGAAAATTGCCTTCTGTTCAGTAAATACTGGGAAAGGGTTTTGTTGGAAGAACAGACTGATACATGCATCCCAATTTCTTTGCTGTATAACTTTTTCCATAAACTGTGAAAGGACTATTCGGAACTGTGAGCAAATTGCAATCCCACTCCTGTGATGTTTCCTTTCCAAGAAAGGTGCTATAGAAAGAATGAGCAACAATAGAATATCTGTTCCAAATTTAGGTGGTGGAGCAATAGTTCCTAGCACAGCATACCAAAACTTATGCAGGGAAAGTTTCATGAAGCTATGAGATGACAAAGATTGGAAAAAACTTTCAATGCTGTTTTAGACCAGACTAAATCATTCAAGAGAACAAAAGTTATATAAAGTTTAAACTGCAAAATTCTTTCTTAGGTCTCTAGTAGAAGGATTCTATCCCATATGTGCCACAGATTGTAGCTTCGAGGAAGTGGGAAATGTCCTGTTTTAGCCAAAGATCGTATCCTAAAAAGTGACAGACGTGTTGTGTATTGCTCTTCCAGTTGTAAATGCAACACCTCCTTCTACAAAATTAATGCAACATTTGTTTGAGAGAATGAATGAAACAATGTTTCACAACTGTTCTCAAATGTTTCTTATTTTCAATGGGATAAAATCTCAGCTATCATTTTAATTTCAATGTCGTGTAAGTTTATTTTGTTTGGAATATATTGTTCTGGCAAGTTGAATAATACCTTGTTGAGTTAGTGGTGGGGATTCAGTTTTTTCGCAGTCCTGTACTCTTGTGTTGTCTTGTTCAGAATAGAATACATAATCCTGCTTCTGTTTCTTTGTGTTGCTACTACTCTTGATTGCACCAGAATAAACAGCAATATTTAGTCTTCATGTATCTGCCCTAATTACTTCTTAATGCTAACATGACTTTTTTCCTTTCACTTTTGTTTTTCTCCATGTATATGTACTCAACTCTACTTTGTTGTTTTTTGTTTTGTTTTTTTTTCGAAGTAGACCTTTGTGTGCTTTAACCTGGGACTGGGCATCTACACACTCAGATATTAGATGTTTAAGTTCTTTATTAAGTACATTTTTGTTATCTTGCTGATCTTTCATGTGTTCTGCATTTTCTATTTAGTTTTTATTTTACAGTTATAGAAATAAATGGGATTTACAGATCTGCAGAGGAGTAAAACTGCAGACTGTAGATCTGAAGTTCGTAATTGGTGCTTTGAGACTTTAATTTTAAATTTTCAAAGAGTTTGAACATCACCAGAACTTTTTCAACCAAGTAACAGTAACACAAATAAACTTGCACTTGTCCTATATTCTTCCTCCTTCCTCCCTAGAGATGGCCTCCTCAGAAGCAAAGGCAAGGCAGATGGAAAGTAGCAAGACTGAAACCTTGAGTCTGGCATTAATTCAGGTACATGCTTGAGGCCAGTATGCTTTAGGTAACTTGTAGTTCGTTCTCCAGGTGATGCTTTTGAGGTGCTCAGACACCACAAAACTGTTACACTTCTAATCTCATTTTCAGGTGTGCATGTGCTTTGAAAAGCAGGGTAGGACTTTATTAGTAGCAGATATTACAATAAGATTTTTCATATTATTACTGTTATCATTCTCATAATCAATATTTTTTTGTTACAGGCAGAAACATTAAAAAATTATGTTTCAGAGTCCTTAATTTCTACAGTATGGTAAATGGCCATGTTGAAAAATTCTCCCCCACCCCTCGATGTACTTTATTTCACATCAACCATTTGTCAGAGGTTCTGTTGAAACAACATATCCTATATCAGAACTGTCTCTCGAGAATAATTGTTTGCTTTGGGGTCTTCAAACAGTAATTCCAGGATCTCTGCAGGCAAGGTTATTTAAAGAAATACATGAGAATCATTTGGTCACTGCTGAAGCACCTGTAGCACCACTGCAGGGATGGACAGTGCTAGAATCAGCAGCTACTTCAGGAGTCAGTAAACATAAAACAGTAACAGTCGTAGTAATTTACTATCAATAGTAGTTTTATACCACATGAAGGGACTAGTAGTTTTTGGTAAGTAATTTATTTATTTTTTAATATTTTATGAAATATAAACATTACAGATACATCAGGTAGAAAAATAACAAGAGCAAACTGCTAATCCATTCAGAAAATGAGTGCAGACATAGCTGTTCTTAGGGAATAAAATACTACAATACAGGAGAATAGCACTTTGTAACATTGAATGCAGACCATGTATGTATCAGTGGAATAGTGAAAAAAATCATACAAAATTCTAACAAACATAATGGAAATATTTATGGACAGTTAAAAACAAAACATACCCTTGGGTCTAAGCATGAAGTCTTCCAGACTCTAGAGGCTGAATTCTGGATCTGGAGCTTCAGACTGTGCTTATTGAGTTCAAATATTGAGTGAATGTTTGACCAATCCATGAGCAGACACAGTACATTTGTTCAGTACAACTGAGTGTCCAATGACAAGACTAATTTTTATGACAATTTAAGAAGAGGAAGTCTGATGGATAGTAAAACTTGGAAATATTTCTGGTTAATCTCCTCGAGATGTTAAAAGGGATTAATTCAGTGTGCTGTTTTAGAAATGGATGCTCTTCAGCATGACTGTCCTCATCAAATGACAAAGAATATAATCCAAACTGTTTAAGAAAACTGGTTTAATCTGCTTGTTTGTCATGTTGATAGAATGAGTCTGGATCTTTTGTTCTTGTCCTATTTCATATCACTCATTTGTTATCCATGGAGCCCGAATTACATTATTCAGTTTGAACTGAATCAGCTGAAGTGCTTGCTGAATGGCTTACTGAAATTCTTGCTGAAAGGCAAGATTTTACCTTGTAATTGTGGGGTTCAAGCAATGAAAGTGCACAGGTTTAGAGAAGCTTCATTTTCCAGGTGTCTTTGAACAAAGCCAAACACTTGTCAATTAAAAATTTTCCAGTGTGATACAGGATGATACATCTTGTAAATCATGGATTGGAGTTCAGGACACAGAATAAAACAGGAGGTCAGGTAGAATGACTAAACTTTTGGTTGAATCTTGTGAAACTGCAAAGAATGTGTTTGAAAAACTGTCATAACATTTATGGTCCAAATTCCAGCCTTCAATCCAGGTATATCTGTATGCATGGAACTGGAGGCAGAATTTGGTGCAAGTCATAACTCAAAACATTGTTAAAATAAAGACAAAGATTTCTCTAGTTTCCCACCACTCAAAGAGCTGAAATTTGCTCAAAAAACAATTAGTAAAACTCCGACACTTAGAACCAACTCTGGTGTTCTGCAACAAAACAAATGATGTCTTAGTTCCATTACTCTACTAGGATACTGAAGCTTTGGGTTTCTGCTGGAAAAAAATACAGTTAAATTTTAATTCAGAGGAATCTGGGCCTGTACACTACACATAACTATTCTCTTGGGCATGCATGGCAGTAAAACCAAGACTAATTTTGGATTCTATTTTGTGAAAAACCTTAAAGAGGAAGACACTCTATTTATTTGCTTATTCTTTGACAGCATAATTGCTCACTAAGAAACTATCTCTGTGCAAGTTGAATGAGGGACTGAGGCCTAAAGGTCAGTTAAGTAGCACATAGGGAAATGAAAGCAGTGTATACATATTTCTCTTTGCAGACAACTGAGAGCACATGCTTATTGTGTCTGTTTTTTACAAACTTGCATAACATTTTTGCCACTAATAATCTACTTAGTAAAATTGAGTAGTAAAATCGGCATGACATTATTTCAAGAAACGTGTCTCTGGATCTCCAAATTGCTCTCTGGTGTACACGGTACATACGTTGAAATTGTTTATGGATTTTGACTTGATTTTACTGTGAAACCTAACCCTGACTTTTCATTTCTGTGACTTAAAGTCGAGAACTTTGTTGTGTAATTAAGTACAGTGGGTCACTGTGCACTGTGGCAATGCTATTTTCTACTGCATGGAGTACTGAATCCATAGTGCAGCATTAATTGCTAAGTAGGAAAGCATATTAATATTTTGAATGGTTGTAAGTGGTTTTGCATAAATGCCAGCAATAAGGAAATGGTTTTATGTTTTATTGTTATGCATTTTTAATGTCAGAGTGCACTCTAACCATAAAGCTTCTAACAAAAATTAAAGCACTGTCTGAATCTTACTGCACATTTTAGAAGGCTCTTTCTTATCCTTTCTTTCTTTTTCTTTCTTTCTTTCTTTTTCTTTCTTTCTTTCTTTCATTCTTTTTCTTCCTTCCTTCCTTCCTTCCTCCCTCCCTCCCTCCCTTCCTTTCTCATGAATTCTGAGTAGTTTCGTGCAGTAGGTCACTGTACATATCAATGACCTAGAGCAAATTCTTTTTTCCTTGATTGACTTAAAATTAATTCTGTAAAAATTTGCAGTGGAGATACTCTATGACTCTTAAAATACCCCCAGTTCATATCTTAAATATGGACATTTCACTTCTGTTTCTGCAAATCATACACAAAGAATACACTTAGTCTCATCAATCTTTCTCAGAAGCCTTGATCTTCTTTGCTAGTGTGACAATAGGAAACATTAGTCTAGGCCTAGAGATGGGCAACCCATATTCATTATGTTATACAGATACTCTGAAATGAACAGGCAGAATGTTTTCATGTTTTATATGTTACTGCTCATTAAACAAATATTATTTTTCATATCACATTTTGCGGTGCTTTATAGGATGCAGATAAACTGACCTTATATCTAAGAATCAATGTGATCTCCTGGTCAATAATACAAAAGCTTTTTGAAATGACAGAGACATACATCATTGTCACTTAACAGTTATGATTACTTGAACCATTCATCATTAGTAATTAAACTTAAGAGAAATAATGAAATTGTCCTAAATTTCTCCTTAGAAAATGGCAGTCTGAATACAGGCTAAGAGACAGTCACAGATACTTCTATCAATGACTTTGTTGTAAGATTTCTGCAGGATTACAAATGCATAATTATTTCTGCACAGAAGTTACAGGCTAAGAAATATGTCAAAATGTGAATCAAGTAATTAAATAGTTAAGTGAGTATTTAATAATAGATTCTATTAGCAACTATTTACATTCCACTAGTAATGTGCCATATAATGTTATTGTGGTCTTAAGTATTGTCACCAAACTTTCAGAGCAGCATTTTCTGTAATGGAATAAGACACTTATCTTACATAAAGTTTAAATGGATAGAGCATGACTGCAGAAGCTTGGCAGACAATGACTTTAATGAGATCCTTATGGTCACCATATCAGGCTACAGTGTCTTTATCTCTAGAATCCACAAAATTTTGTACATTGATTTTTCCTTTTGCCAAGTTTCTCAAGATAAACAAATGTTTCTTTGACATGTTGGTTCTAAAAGTGACAGTTTTAATGGTAAGGAAGTTTGAATATCTGATTGTACATTACAAGTACAATAATGCTTAACATGTATGTAGGTAGTTGTACCAGAGACAGAAATGTTTCTGTGTTTGTAAACTCATATGTACAAATGTGTGGTGCATAAACCTTTTAAAATATTTATATCCAATTTTATGTGTAGAAAGAAAGTAATAAATACATATAAATTCCTGGAAACAGATCAGTGATTTAAGGCAAAAATGCATACAAAAAATAATTTTTTTTCTCATAGTAGTGGTGCTCAGTGATCTCTGTAAAGGGTCATGGTCTAATTGCCCAGAGAAATGTGTAACCATAAAAGGAGATATTCTCTATTCCAAAGATTTTACAGACCAAGATGACAAGCTATTTCTAAAGGTGGTAGTGTAGTATAACAGAAAATCACTTAAATATACATCTGTGTATATAAACGTACATATTTATACATATTTATAAGAAAAATTAAATTGTGAAATTGATATTTTTACATTTTGAAATATTCTCCCTAGTGAGTGTAGATATATATTCACACTCATACTACAAAGTCTTGCATTCAATTTTTAAAATAAACTGCATCTAATTCTTCTCAGCTTGTCTCCTAATGAGTTAACATCTTGTAGAAAGCATTGCACTTCTTGAGCAATATCAAGATTCAGAACTTTTACTGGTTTTAGATTAAAGTGTTTCAACTAAGTGAGGTATCACAGAAGCAGGAACAAAGATAGTTTGGGGAAAACTAAACAATCATTATGATTCTTAAAAGGAGGTGGCAAAGATGATGTATTAAGAGACAGAACAGAGGTAATGTAGGTCTGTGATGGGTCTTAATGGTGAAAATAAAACATTATTTTGGTCACTTAAGTTGTTATTCCTTATCCTTCTCTTCAATGAAGAAGTTCAAGTAATCAAATAGCAGTAGATGACTTCCCTCACTATTGTAAATATTGAAAACTATGGTAATGTTTAACAGTACATTTTTTTTCTCAAAAAAATTTCTTATATATGAAAAAATCTAATGTGCAACAGAAATAACTGGTTTGATTTTTCTTCATGTTAATCATGATCTCAATGGCAATTTTTATGACAATTAGTTTGATAAATTATAATCTGAATATAAGAATAATCAGGTTGACTATTAACACACTGTATAGCTCTGCCTTCAGCATCTGTCAGCTCTGTTTTTTCTGGAAGCTCCTGCAGTGAATGTCAGATTCAGGAGTTTCACTTTAGCATCTTTTTCAAGACTGCTGATGATTTCGCAAAAAAGGAATTTTAAAACCACGAGTTTTCATAAAAATTTTCTTAAGAATATCTAAGAATTTTTGACAGGAAAAGTGTGTAAATGTGTGCTTGTTGGAAATACTGTATTGACAAATTATTCTGTGTTTAGTTTTGTGAACTACATAAACACTTACTCTCTGAAGACTTTGGTAGAACTATGCCATGTTTATTAGATGAATATTTATCACCCTGATTTATTGTGGGTTTAATTCTGCAAGTCTTGCTCAGGTTAAAAACTCTTAACTTCTTCAGAAAATCTTACTCCAAATGGCAAGGAAACAGAATGCACTTGGCACAAAATATCCAGTTAGTTATCTGGCATCTGAGTGAGCAGCCTTACCCCAGAGACATAGAAATAAACAGGTGAACAGAAACCTTCAACTCAAACTCCATAGAGATTCTAATTTTTTAAAAATACCAAACACATTAAAATCCCATCAAACTCAGTGCCTCTGAAAACTGCAGTATTTTAATAACACAAACTATTTCTTCTCATTCTTGACTTTCAGCTAGTGGACCAATTTAGAAAGGTGATCTATAGCAAAGCATCATATCATAATAGTGTAGGCCCTTCATTAAAAAAAAGGATAACAGTGACTGATGAAAATGCATCAATAAATTTTCAAGTCCCATCATTGCTCATTTACAAGAATCAAGGAATGAATACCCTGAGACTGATTCATAAACTGTTAACATATTGAGGTCTGCATTTTTCTCTTGTGTATTCACAAACTTGTTGTGCCCTTTGTAAAAGAAAATAATTGTTTTTGACATTATTTGACTGACTTGATTCGAGCAGGCCATAATTACGGTGCTGATCAGGTTTCCCTAGACCACTTGAATTTTCAAGCAGGGCCACAACATGTGGAAACATGATGGTTAATCGCAAACAGATACACTACACAGATTTTTTTCCCCACTTCTCATTCTATGCTTCACTGAAGTTACTTCAAATTTACAACTGTGTAAAAGTGAAAAAACAGCAACAACATAATTACCACTGGAAAAAGGCTGTTAGTAGCAGTAGCAGAGAAGCTGTCACTGCTTAAATACTGTTTGAGCATACAAAAGAGTACTTGCATATGTTTTGATCAGTACAGAATCAGTTTTCAAACTCTTATTTAAGGAAAAAAACCACAACCCACAGCAGAAGAAACACAAGGCCCTTTTTCTCCTGTGAGACATTTGTCAGACTTATGAAGGCTAAGACACAAAAAAAGTCCTTGGATGAGGATTCTTTGATTCTTCATATCTAGGCAATGTAACTTTCAGTGACCCAACAAAACAGTGGAGGGAGAACATCTACTAAAAATGTAGTGTTGGGATTAAGCAAAAGACCCAGTAATCCAAAACAGAGAGAGTGAAACAGCATTTCTAATAAATAAATAAACATTTGTCACAGTAGTAGAAGAAGAAGCAAATAGGATGACAGCAGGAACAGATTCATAATTTTAAAAGGTGAGGAAAAAAAGTTCGGATATTCGATTGCCATGATGATTCCTAAAGTCTTGTAGCAGTAGGAGCACAGCAGAGGGTAGAGAATAAGAACCACAGGGAATAAGAACTGTATTTTGAAAAATAAAGTGGTCATACTGTCTGGGAGGCAATTGGAAATGATAAAAGTAATAATTGGACCTTTAGGATTGCAATTTTCAATCTTGATGAGGTCTTTACTGGATATTTCACTGCTTCTGACTATCCAATTGGGTTATCGTTGGATCCAAAGTTAGGGAATAGTAACTACCCAGGCATCATCAAAAGTGGGATCAATTTATTAACACTGAATCTACTTGGCTACCCTCACATGAAGGCCAAACAAAAAGAATTTCTATGCAGAACAGTCTGCATACACTTGTTATTATTTTTATTATCATTATCCCTGATAGCTTGATCACAAGCCTATTATTCACTATGGCAGGTGCTGTACAAACAAGACTTAAAGGTGCAAAAAAATGATCAAAAGATGAATCATGCATGTGTTCAAGTCAAGAGGCAAAACAAACACATTGAGTGAAAAGTGGTAAGCTGTTAGTGGTATGATCACCACCCCCAGCTGCTGAGCTGGTTGGAAGTGTTTCTAGGAATCCTTGCTGGTGAAGGCCCATTAAAGGGAGACATGGGATTGAGAATCAAAACGAATCTCTGAGAAGGTAGACATATCATGGACTGATCAGAGGAAGCCTGTATTTATACAGAAAAAAAAAGTAATTTGGATAGATCACAGAAGCTCTTGGAAATTTAGGCTTAAGATTGACAACTGCGTGTAATGAAGTAGGAGTCGGTGGATGGATTCACAACCAAGATTAGTGTGATCAAATACTCAGAGAGCAAAAAGTCTGCTTAACTCTCTGAATCAGACACACCCTATGCAGATATCTTTATACATGAATATTCTACTTCAAGTCTGTGCTGGACTTATGGTTATGGACTTGACATTAGTTTTGATTTTTTCTTGACACTGTAGCCCTGTTCAAGGACTTCAAAACTGAAGAGTTTTCAGTTTTTTCTTTGTCTATCTTTAAATTACTTGACAACACAGAAGCAATTAATTAAAAAGAGAAGATTTCAGCCCTAAATAATTCAATGAAATCTAAATTAATTTATGGCACATTTTTGATTGTAAATTTTTAATGGTTGTAGCTAATTTTTTTTTCCTAGATCCTGGTAAGTTTATGGGAGAGAAAGGAACTATAATATCGCAAATAAAGCAGGATCAAAGTAGGTTCTCATGAATTAGTTTGAATGCATGCAAATGTATTTTTTATTCTAAAAAACTCTTTAGGGTTTCACCATGCAAGATAGAATTCTCAGAGAACTCACAGAAATGGATCATGCTTCAGTTGACAGAAAATATTATCAAGTGGTTTCTCAAGTGTCTTTTTCTTATATTTTTCTTTTTTCTTTTTTTTTTCTTTTTTTTTTCAGTTCTTTATAAGCAAATTTTATTTTTAAGGATGTACATTTTTCTTTGGAATTCAACATTTCTGAATTCTGTCCAATATAATTTATATACTCTAAATCTGTTCACTTTGATAATGAAAGAAAAAAGAGTATAAAATAAAACTTTGTTGTATTCTCTTTGATAGAAGAGTTCTTTTGATCCTTATATTACATTGAATTTAGTTTAAGGTCATTGAAGTCAATTACATCTTTCATAAGCTAACAAACCCTGCAAAAATACACACACACTTTCTTAGTACTCTTTTTAACTCTTTTCATTTTACTATAGCTAATGGTTTTATAGATTGTGACTGAAAGATAAGTCGAATGGTGCAACTGTTGTTGCAAGTGCACCACTCTCTCTGGATTTCCCAGTGATAAATATTTATTAATTTTTGTTTGAGTGGCTCCTTTTTAGAATCATGTTGAGCACAAGATCCTAAAACAAGGAACTTCTGCGAAATCGAAATCTCACATGCATTGTCACTAAATTTCAGTACCGTTGTGATAAACATACCTTGTGAGAATGCTTTTTGCTTCTGAATGTATGCATTAAAATGAACTCATGTGTGCACTGTCCTTGGCTCTATATTTCTTCCCCTTCCAGACTGTATACTGTATTTACTGAAATTCAGCCTTTGGGTAAGACTAGCAGCAACAACAAAACCAATTGCAGGATGGATGGGCACTGTTCCTCTAGGGCTTTCCCTTTCTGCAGTAACTGCCTGCTTTGCTCTTGGTCTTCCTTTAGCAGAGGCTGTCGTGTGAGTGGAGGACTCTCTGACATGAACAAGTTAACATTAGGAGGAAATAATTTTTTTTTCGTAAGCCAGATGTAGATATGGATTTGGATTTTGGTGTTATCTGATGTAACCTGCCAATTTCTCTTGTCATACAAAGTATTTCTTTCTTCCTATTCCCTACTTAGTCTGTGCTTTGGTTCTCTGTGTTTTTATGTAAATGCTGTATCTTTGCTCTTCCTAGTTAAGATATTCTTTTAAATGTTGCTATTTCAAAGCTCATTATATAGCTGGAAAGTAGCAGATACACAAAGGTGTTGAAGAAATAACTGTGCTCAGATTTATCATACCTTTGATTGACTTGGGAAATGACTTTCAGTTGACATCTGAGCCAACAAGTTAGCTGAAATAAAATTTTGTTTAATACCTTTGCATCAATAATCTAGGCACAGCATCATTGATTGAGAAAGTCTGATCAATAGAGTATTACTGACTGCCTAACTGTAACTTTGCCAGACTTTTTTGCTAATTCTGCTGATGACCTTCGTACCACTGCTTTTCATGTTCACCATTTTTTCCCCTTTGAAATTCAATTTGCTCCATTTGCTATTATTTAAGGAATTTACACATTTAATTGATTTCATTCAATCTGATACAATATGGGTTTAGTATATAAAAGATTGTGCATGCTTGGGACAAAACTTCTGTAGCCCCAAATTAGAATCTTTGTGAGAAATTCACCCCAGGGAAGACATAATCCATGGGAAGAAAAAAGGGGAATATAAATCATTTATTTTAACCCTGTGGATACTGTGGCATTTTTGTCTTGAGATTTACATTCAGTGTAGATAAAGTAGCAAGTAAAAAGGGGAATAATAATCTCAACCAGTCCCAGATGATTATCATTCAAGAATAAGAAAACTATTACAGAAATAATAAAAAAGATTTTGAATCCTAACTAATAACTCAAATAGTAATCCTCCATTCTGTCCTTTTAAATATTTTCTTTCTCAGTTCACTTTCATTGTCTTTTATATTAGCCCTTGTTTCTGTCTTTGTGATATTCTTCAAGCTATCTCCGTTCACACTTTGATGGAACAAAACAACTATTTCTTTGAAAATTATTTAGCAATTTGGTATTATTTCATTCAATGTCCCTTCAGAATATGTAATGCTTCCCTTATGCACAGACAAGACTGAATGCAACATATAGATGTATTTGTCTTATCTAACTACATGTTGAGAAAAATGCATTGTTATTTTGCTGCTATTGTGGTATAAATTCATGGCTTATGTTTTCATAGTTATGAAGATATTAAAAGCAAAATATACTAAAACATATCCGTTTTTCTATGATTGCCTTATTAACATTTTATTGCTTGTGGAATATACATGCCATCTACCCCTAAAGAATTTTCCAATATGTGGAATTGCATCCTGTGCTAGGTGTGAGTGTGTAGTGCACTACATGGCAAGGAGTCTAGCAAACTGGTTTGTTCTGAGGCCGGCAGCTCCCAAGTTTCCCTTTAAAACTCTTCAGAGGCCCAAGAAGGTCCAAGAAAAATCTGCCTTGTTAAAATAAGGACAGCCTTAAAGATGTTATTTCTTTCTTTGACATCCTATAGAGAGTCCACCCATCATTACAAGGTCTTTCATGGTCAAGGGATCTTCCCATCATTGGTTATAAAATTTTCCTGAGAGTGCTTTTCTACTAACTGCATAGCACAAAATATCTTTAATATTCCGTCTGGGTCAGAAATACAGCCCTTCCTAGCAAAAGGGTATAACATTACTCTGTTAATCTTCTTGACCTTGATTTTAGAGTGAGATGAAGGCCTCTGTATTCCATTCAACTGACTAAGAAAATGTCACTTCTTGGGAGATGGCCAGATTCGCCCACCTTTCCACCTATCTGAGAACTGCCTAAGTGCAAAAGACAAACAAACTTGAGACTATTAATGTTTCCATGATTCAGACTTGAAGGTACATATGCTACAGGATTGTTTAAAAGCAAATTAAGTTTGGAGAGATGCCATTCAGATTAATGTTAATATTAATGTTTGGAAAAAGGCAGTGATATCATTGAAACTTGCTAAATGTATACAGTGTATGAGATAATGGTATTAGCTCCAAGACAACATTCATTCATACTTCAGGTTAACATATTGAGATATATGCTACTCAAAGCATTTTCATTTAAGGGCTAGATAGAGACAGTAAACAAAAAATTAATATACCCATTATATATTAACCCATAAATTTTGAAAAAAATATCAGTGTCTTTAAAAACTGTTGATTTGTTTCTCAAAATTAATTCTATTTAGAGACATTCATGTAGTGTTTTCTAATTTAAAAAAATTTTTTTAGAAATATTTAAATTAAATCAACCCTGTTATATGTTCAGTAGAATAACCATACCATCTTTAATATTTCATTATCCAATGAATTGTTATTGTATGCACTCCTAAGGTGAGACAACTAGTAAATAAAGCTAAAGCTTGTTGTTCAAACAGTCAGAAGAAACTGAATGGTGCTAGAACCAGAAATTGACTTTAAGCCTGACTGGAGAATGAAATGTCTCCTCTGAAAAAAAGTTTGGAAACAAATCTGTTGAAAACAGGTAATTTATAAAATCCTAGTTTGAAGATGAACATATTGCTCAGACTTTGAATGTTTCTGTACTTCATCTATGCTTAAAAAACACGTGTCTGTCATTGAGGCAAACACCCTGGTACCTGTTAGATATTCAAGTACGTATTTAAAGAGAATTAGAAAGCTAAAAACCACAAAAGAGGTGGAAGATTGTATCTCCAAAAGTTTGTAGATTTGCACTGTGGCTCCATAATTGTCAATTTCTGGAGAGTGACTTTTGAAAAATTGCTCAAAATTTGGAAACCCTTACAATATTTTTTGAGATAGGGATAGGAAAATATCTTCAGTGCTTTTAGTCACTATGCTGACATAGTAAATGAAAGCATACTGATGCCATTTTGTTGATAAATTAATCAGTGCAAAGTATGTTCCATTTATCACATTTTATTATATCTATGTAATGCCTGATTAGAAATATAAATGGAATTCAGCAAGTCCTGGGGAGAGTGGAGAGTGCAAGGCTCCCCTCTATTAAAGGATTATTTGAAGTGCTTTTAATTGTGGAACACATTTTAGTTCTGTATAATAATAAAACAATAGGGTCTGTGGCAATTCTCTTAGCAAAATTTATTACATGTTCTCTATATTCTATTGGCTGGGTTATAACGTGACGTGATGTGTAGTCTAATGTGTTTTTTTTTTTCCTTCTATCTTGTTACTTTTTTTTTTACAATGAGCTTCAGGAATATGCAGTACTTGAAATGTCCTACTGAAGTCAGTAGATAAATAAGACACAAACTGGTAATACCTACAGTTCCAGGATCTGACTCTAATTTCTTGAAAGCTTTGCAATACTGTTTCCTGCGCCTGCTATTTCATTAGTTATTCATCATCATAATGACTGTATTTATTATTACTTCTAAAAATAGGTAATGATGGACGTTTTTCATCTAATGGATTTACTTTGTCCCTGCTTGAAAACGTTGATCTGTCACTAGCAATAAGTTTTCAAGGCTGCACTACTATCTTAGTAAAGCTGTTTGTGCTTGCAAGTTTTTCATATTTGGAGAATTATAGGCTTTTTTTTTTTAACATAGAACTACCAAAATCAGATTTCTGTTTTGCTTAAATTAGAGTAAAAATACATGTGTCATTTGTAGAGCTGTCTCTAAATACAATTTTAGTGTAATAGCATATAATTTTATTATCAGATTCCATGATTTTTTGACTCTTGGGTTTGGTTGGTCCTTCGGTTTTCAATTAGCAAGATAAGAACACTTTCTGGTTTCAAATATAAAAATATTTCCAAAAGGGTTTAATAAATTTCCATGGTATACCTTATAGACAGGATTTCCCTGAGGCTGCTAGTCTAATGAGGATTACTATCTCTACTTGAAAATCTGAGCTTCTTTTGTCCAAAGATCACAGCTATTGCAAACTATCATTTCTTGCAGTCATCTGTTCTGTGTATTCCTGTGAATTACATTATCTGCTTCTCTTTTTGATGCATAAATAGACAACTGAGCTTTTATTTGTTCTTGTTTGACAGTCACAAACACATTCCAGTGCCTCATGGAATAAAATGCCAAATGAATAAAGATAAAATTTATTGGCACTGGAATTTAGATTTGAAAAAGAAAACCAGTATTTACGAAAATCCTGAAATGTTAAACAGGCTCAACTTTTGAATTTTGCTTGTAGAGACCTATTATAGAAGGTGTTCAACATAATTTTTTTTAAAAATAAGTGTAAGAATACAGTAACTGGACAAAATAACTTAACTTGGTCATCGCCAGATGTTAGATCAATCTAGGCAAGAAAAATGCTTTGAGAGCTTGCAGTCACTCATGAATAGCTTGGAAACTCACTTCTGGATGTTGAACTGTAGTTTTGTGATGTCTTTGGGGAATGTGGTTATTTGATTTATTAGAAAAATTAATTTGTGAGACAACCTTTATCATCAGATTTGTAACTTCCATTTTTCAGACTATTGACCAGCTAACGCAGGACTTGTTAACCTCAATTGCTTTTCCTTGTCCAGAATTATCTTTGTTCAAGTTTGGAAACACTAGACAACTAGTAGAAATGTATAATCTCATTTTAGATATTAGATATATATAGAAATTATTGGAAGGTAAACTAGAGTATAAACTTCTGCGTTACACCATTTCTGAGATGAATGTATATATCTACAATGTAGCTTAAGCTAAATGGTGAATAATGTAATTTAGTTTATCCCTCTATATAACTATTGTGGGGGAAAAGGTGTAGAAAAGCAAGGAATGGAATACCTCCCCTGGGGATTTAGAAGTATGGTCACAAAGTTGTATAAATTGATGCTTGCTTTCAATACTACCTCCTTTTGGATTTTCATGTGTGTCAGTCAGCTGCTGGTGGTTCTCTGTCTTTTAACACTTCTCTAGAGCCACGTGAAGATACCTGTCCAGGAAAGTGTGTGTTAAGGACTTCTTTGGCACAGAAGTGTAGATTTGGAGAGGATTCATCTGCCCGTTAAACTCCTACCATAGACTTCCAGTTACTGGCATCCTTTCTAGGGATAAAACTTACTACTTCAACTAGTTTACTTAAACTTACTAGTTCTAACTCAGTTTATCAACTCATATTGTTGAATTGCTTATGTCAAAATCTAAGCAGACTTTAAAAGTTTTGAAACTATTTTTCCCAATAGTTCCCAATTTTTTTTGTTTGAGAAAACAAAAAGTCCAAACATTTATGAAAGTTTGAATACTGTCATTTGTAATAATAGTAACTATTCTTTGTAATTCTTAAATACTTCATTCATTCATTTGTAATAATTTGTCTTTGTTATATATGGATAAAATATACAGACATTATGAATGTGAGGAAGTTGTAGAGTGGGATGAAGTCTCCCCTCAGTCTCCTCTTCTTTAGGGTGAGTGAACATAAAGTAGAAAGACTGAATATACTTTCAAAGTAAAACCTCATAGGAAATATCCAATGGAGGAAATGCACTGATTTTTGCTGGTTTGATGGATTAATGGAGAAGTCACAGAAATTTGGGGTTAATTTTCTGTGGCAGCTCTGGGAGACTGTATGCATTCAATGTTTGAAATGAAATTAGAAGAAGCATACTGAATGTGGCTTTAAAAAACCTGGATAATTACTGTACCACAAGTAAAGAAACAGCATGTAAGAAACATCCGTTTTTAATTTCTAGACAGCGAAGAGTTGCAATAATACAATATATAACATGATAATCCAAGGGATTCTAGCATGGGTAGTACAGAGAAGATTTTGGCTGCATCTAAATAGCAGGTAAAGCAATGCAATAGGTATGGGCTTACAAAGCAAAACAGGTGAGACTGAGAATTCAGTGTCCACCCTATACACTTCAGGGTGTTTGCTTTGTACTTGCCCTGGTCTGATCACAATTACTGAACACCCATTAGTAGGTGGGGCACAATGCCTGGGGACCTGTAGGGCATGTTCAGGTTTGGTGTCAGTCAAACAAAATTTGGTTAATGTACTTTGCTATGTAAAATGTAGTTAGTGAGGATGATCAACTGATGTGCTTCAAAAGTGCACTTCTAATTAAAACAAAAGTATTTCTGCAATTGTATCTCATGGGGGTTTGGCACCTAAATATAAAGCATTGCCAGTTCTCCCCAGAGAGAAGGATTCAAAAACAGTTTATCTTTCACGAAAGGGGCTCCATTTTCTGTAGATAGTGTGAAAAGAGGCAGTCAGATAATTATTTTTGACTTTTGATTTGGGCAAAATAATCAACAGTGGAGAAAAGCAGAAGAAATACAATAATTATATTTTCTCCTTTTATAAATACCTATATCATGCCAGGACCCTTCTCATACAGACTGTGAGATAACAGTTTTTACCTTGAGTTTTCTTTTGTGTGCAACACTGCACATTAGATATGGATCAGAACTGAGTTTTAAGCTCTTGCCTTGCATTTGAAGTTGCAAGTGTCCAAACTTTGGTCCAAATTTGGTTCTTCCAACCCTTTGATCCAGTATTCTCAGCCTTATTTTTGCATGGGGACCAGTTACATTCAGTAGGTTACATTTCTGTAAGATGTATGCATATGTGGAATGTCACAGGATACTTTTGTTCTGGATTCTTTTTTTAGCTTCCAATTTATAAACAGTGCTTCATTTTTTCTTTGACACTTAGTTTTCAAACTCACCAGTACTCTTCTGTCACTGCAAAAGCTAACAAATGCACACTCAAGCAATAAACAGCTCATGTCCTTGGCAAAACTTTGAATTAAGTGTTAGAGAGGTGCTAAAAATTAGGAAGAACAGTTCTACTCATGGCTATGCAAAGGACAACATACATATATATCTTCATTGATTACTAAGAAAACACCATCTTTGCCTGTCTTCCTTTAGATGCTCTCATAACTTGCTGGCTGCATACTCACAAGTGTTAGAGTTCGGTCAGTGATGTGTCAGCAACTTGAAGAGGAGTAGTGGACAAACTCTACTGACTCTGGAATGCTACATTGCTGATTTTGAGCATTTGTTCATGCAAAAGTTTTCTGCATTGACTTTCACAAGCTAGTCTCTTTCCAAGCTTACTTCTTATACTTACTGTGTCTTTTATGGCTGTGATTTCACAGTCTATGTCCTGCTTCAATGCTCAGCAATATGCATTTGATTCAGGTTTCTTTCTGTTAAGTGCCTAGAAAACAGTATAAAATTCACACATTATTACACTTTTCTTCTGGCTAAAAGGGAGCTGCACTTTCTAGTCCTGTGTTTACAGTGTGTTCAGTGTGTTTACAATTCACTTATAGGATCTGTAATACTAGTTTTAGTGCATCATTTAACCATAGCCATAGTTTTTGGGCTCTTTCCACTTTCCAAAAAATACCAGTTGTCTTCTGTTTTCAAGCTTCAGTATAAAAGGTATACACGTTTCCCTTGTTTTTTTAAAACACCTGTCTAGCTGTGCTTCCTGTAAGATTCCTGGTTAGTCCGAAAGGGACTCTTGTCCTCAGCTGTATTTTGGCTATAGAAACAAGTAGCCTTGAAAAGTGATGACTGTGCAATGACTTCACTTTTTAGCCGTTTTCAGCAATACTTCCCCCAGGCAGTGCAATATGGCACTGTTGTAAGGCCTTTTCTTGGGCCAATATATTTACAGGTTTAATGAAGGAGATCTGTCCTTGGAAAAAATTAACCTGGCAAGAAGTGACTTGTTTGTTATGTTCTGTTATAGTAGCTATGACAAATGAAGAGGCAGTGAAGTGTTGACAAGTTCTTGGTCATTGCTTGCTGCCTCAATTTGGCATAATAGTGCAAACAGAATGTCACCCTACACTTTAGCTTCTTGTTTTGCTCTGTCTATAAATACATTGCCATATTACTGATACTGGGATTACTACCCATTAAAAATAATGCTGTAAAGATGGCATCCTAGCCAGTCTTGGCACTGCACATTGAAAACAAATAAACCTACAGACTGACAAATAGCCAACTTAGTAACAGGGATAAATCACCTGAAAAGCAACATACTGAACAAATAAAGTAAACAAAGTTTCTTGGCTTGTTTCTTTCTCTTTCTATATAAATGATAGGACCTAATCTAGTGCAAATGATTACCAAGATATATCAGCATTATCTCTGGCTAACAATAATTCTTGTGCTGTGTGTTTCTCTTCTTTTTAAACTATGTCAGTTTAAAATCCCACAGTTCACCTTTCATGCTCAGCAACACAAGCTAAACTGCTAGGATTTCACCCACCCCATTACCTACAATGATCTCTGTTACCAATATATTTAAAATTCAAATAAATGTATTTGATAATAATACATTCAAATATGTATTTTTTGGAACACTGTCATCAACAGTGGTGCTACTATTCACCTCATGGCTTACCTAGAGTAGATGGAAGATTATGAGCAGAGTTTAGGAATTCAAATATGCTGTCTGAGCTGTATATCTAATAGACTTGCTTTATGCCTCTGATGTAAAATGCGTAGTGAAGATATTACTACCCAACCACCTTGGCATCCACTCTAATCTTTTTTTTGTATTTTGTCTGTTATGACTCTAGCCATAGCCATAACACTGTTTTCCATTCTGCTTATGCATTTTTTAAAAATGTGTATCGATATGTTTTACCTTCTTCTACATTACTGGTACTCCTTGAGCAATGTGATCATTCTTTCTCCTAAGCATTTACTCTTTTTGCCATGTCATAGCTCAGTCTTCTGGGATGCTTTGTTTTATTTTTATCTCTCAAAACAACAGTTTCTTCTCCCAACAAACAATAGTGAGGACACAGGCATCTTATAATTCGCTCTCTGTATACTTCACTGTCCAAGACAAAATAAATGTAGAATCTACATACAGAATATATTCCTCCTCTGTGCACCCTAAGAGCTCTTGTGCAGTATTGGAAGAGTGATCAATTACTGGTATGCAACCCCCATAATAATGAGCAAGTACTGGGACACACTCTGGCCGTTCACCCAAGATAATGATCGAGTTGTGGTGTAGTAAACACATTCTGCATCCATCCATGGGATGTCATGAATTCTGTATAATGTAAAGGGAATGATCAAATATAGAGATACAAATACTGCAAGTACCACCCAGACTGGAGATGATGGTATACGCAGATCCTGCTTTGATAGTCCTTAGCAAACACATTGGTATATGGTGCAGCTACTAAAGCAATGCTTTCAATAACACAGGTCAAATACTATTCTGTGCAGGATTAAACTAGAATATTCTGCTAAATGTCTTTGTTTTCTGGTTATGACTTTTAAATTGGCTTTCTAACTTTGCCTACTTTTATTTTTACCCTGTGCTTCTCTCAGTGTCTCACAATCTTTTATTCTTTTATCTTCCAGTATCCTGTATATAGTACTCTCTAAAAAAAATTTCTCACTTTGATTGTTCATTCTGAAAGACGAAGAAGGAGGAAGCATAAAGCACACAAGCACACTGTTTCGAGTTCTCCTATTACCTTTAAGGCTTGCTTTAGTTTTTTTAAAATGTCTTTTTTCCAACGAAAAATAATCTAGTTTTAATGGTTTTGCTTTTCTCTTTGCTAATTTTGCTGTATGTCTGCTATTTCTTGTGGGAAATGTGAAGAGAAACCGATAGGTTCTATTTAGTCTTTTCTATTTAGTCTTTAAAAGACACGATGAGTGGGTGGGTGACTTAAACATGAACTAGAAACATCATTGCTTTGGCACTTATTCTAACTGCATGAAACTGGTGCAAGTATATAGACTGATTTTGACAGAAATCTGATTTGAGCTTTAAATAAAAAGATTGCATGTTCGTCAGTTCGATTTATGTTGAAAGGAACTACACTAGTTTTTCAAAAATTCAGCCTGTTGGGGTTTCTGGGGTTTCTTTACTCCATCACTAAGCAGGAATCCTGTTGGACTAGAAAACAGGCTTTCATTAAGCTCTTCCAGTTTCCTTGCTCATTCCTCCTGTCTTGTGCCAAGGCTGCAGTGAGTGCAATGCATCTGAGTATATGCTTAGTATATAAAGTTGGGGGAAGAGGAGGGAAGGATGGGATGTTTGCAGTAATGGTGTTTGTCTTCTCAAGTCCCTGTGTGGTGGAGCCCTGTTGTCCTGGGGACAATAGAACACCTGCCTGCCCTTGGGAAGTAGTTGATAAATGCTTTGTTTGGCTTTGCTGGTGTGTGTGGCTTCTGCTTTTCCCATTGAACTGTTTTTACCTCAACACATGAGTTTTCTCACATTTACCCCCCTGATTTTCTACCCCATCTCACTGCTGGGGCAGTGAGCAAGGAGCTGTGTGAGGCTGTGTGCTGGCTGGCATTAAACCACAACAACATGATGGAGGCTGACACCTCAGCAGTATCCTAAGAAAGAAATAGCCATTTACATGGATATTGAAAAAGTCTATAGTTTCAGTGTTTCTTTAAACAGAGTATGTGACTCCTGATGTTTCACAGCATTAGCTGACTACTGACAATGGGAAGAAACTTCCCCTATGGCCAAGTTATTTTTTAATTATCCACTCTGGGATTTCTCATACGTTTCTCTAAGGCAACTTTTACTAGCCTCTCCCATCACCAGTGCCACCAAAAGTATTCTTTTTAACAAGATGGCTGCCTCCAGAGGTAGGTTGTTTGAATGCCAGGTGGGATTATTCTCTTTACTTTCAGGTGCCTTATTTATTCAGACAAGGTTGAATTTAGCAATCTGTATTACAGCTAAATCCCATAAATTTTAAATTTAGAATAAGTAAGACATTTTTAGCAAAATAAGATAGCAGTTGTTCTAAAACTTCAGTTCTTTGATTTATATTTAAGCGTGTTTTCTTTTTTCTTTTTTTTTTTTTTTTTTAGTTCAGAATGCTGACCTGAGCAAAAAATGGCTGTGGTTGTCTTTTTCAATGCTGGTAGGTCTAAATGATATAAAATCTACTTTCTTAGCTCGTCATTTCTTATGTATGCATACAAAATCTGGATATCTGTAGCAATCCAGTTCTTGAAACAAATAATTCAATGCTTGTTTTTCATGAGATATCAGGGCAGCTCAGTGCCCATATTCAGACCTTCATGAGCAACCTTTGGTAGCAAACCCATTTGTGAGATATCTTTCCACAGAAAGAAAGAGATATTTTAGAAGGAAAATGTTTCCATTTTGAAGCTTTCACTTGGTTTATTAAAAGGACGGAAAAAACCTGATTTTTGAACACTTTATTAAGATGTATTCTTAAAAGAAAACTAGTGGAAATTTTAAATTTAACAAAAATTTAAATTAGTGCCTATGTCTAATCTCAAGTGCGTTTGATTAAAAAAATAGGACAATTTTGATGTTCCATGTACAATTATTAAGCAAAAATATTCAGTTATCAGATAGTTAATTAAGTGGAACTGACTGTATTCATTAAAATATTTGTTCCAAACAAATGTATTTAACATTCAGATATTATGCAGAATAGGTGACAATTGCATATCTCCATGGAGATCAATAATGGGATTCAGATCATTGTGTAAAGAGTCTGCAAGTTTAATGCAGAGAGAATGTCATTATTATTTCTCTCTTAATGATGGTCATTATGCGCAAACACTGATTGAATTCCATTTGTTACCTGCATTTGAGCTGAGAGGAATAATTACAATTTAAGTGTCTCCATTAAAATTCATAAAAGAATATGAATGCAAAAATTATACTTGAAACTGACAAAATATACTTTGAGGATATAAATTGTGTTTTCTGATAGGCCTCTTAAAAGTATTAAAAATAGCTTCATTTTAATAAGATGGCATATAAAGATCATGCATTATCATCACCTTTATGTTAATTTTCATAATACATGACTAATGTATTATGTAAAAAGTGAAGAAATTAACTTTTAAAAGTAGAAATTAATGAAACAATGGGCTACTTGTCATACAGCCTATTGGAATGGATACCTCTATATTTGGGTTATAGTCACCCATCTTCATAATACCCAGTTAACTCATCAGCTGTTGTATATTGTGGAGATTACCCTGCCATGCTTTCTGCGACATGTTTCAATATGTTTTTCTGCTAATTAAATGAGATATTATTAGTGCAACCATTTATTCAAGAAAACCTTTTACATGTTCTATGATTTACTGCATCGCACTGACTGTGTATTGTATCATGAGAGTGATTCAAGTGCTTACTACAAGTACTGAAGGGCCTGATCCAGGATGGTGCTCAGCCTTTCAATAGTTCTTTGTGCCTCTTGACTTCTCACTGAGGGGCTTAATCCTTTATAGATTGGATCCTTAAGCTATAATTATTAATAGCAGCCATATTCCTGAGGGACTGCCTGATGACATATCTCCTGAAACAGTAAATGACAGAAGAAGACACTTCTTGCCATATTTATATACTTAGAGATGACAGACTGGCTGGTGGGAGTAAGGTTTCTTCATTAAGTGTATTTTACTATGAAACATCTCTACCTGTTATATATTCCTGAGTAAACATGTAGTGTCCTTCTCACAGGACCTTGAAATGGGAGGGGGGGTTGCCTTTTTTTTTTTTTTTTTTTTTTTAGTGCCGTCATAACTACTTTAGGTAAGCTTTTTGAATATATTCAGGTAAGTTGTTCTGGGTGGTCTTTTCATATATTGGTTCAATTTCTGGGATGACCAAGTGATCTCTGGATATCAATGTTAGGACTGAATTTTGCCTTCTTTTCTTGGAGATAGTTGTGGTGGAGACTCAACATGCCTTTTTGGCAGGGCACATAGATGTTATCATGCTATAACATTATTATTATTATTAAACTTATTATTATTATTATTATTATTATTATTATTATACCTATTATACCTATTATTATTATTAAACTTATTATCTAGGTTGACAGCAAAAATCTGTTACTGAGATTATACATGAGTGTTCTGTGTTCCTGATTATTTGTCCCACTTAAGAGATGAAGTCTTAAAAATGGTTGATAAAGCTTTACAATGACAAAACACTCTGCTCAACAAGAACAGAAAAAATGAAACCAGAGAAAGAACCATGATATTTACAGCATTTGAACTTGTATTTTTTTCCTCTAATCTTTATCTGGCACTTCACTATTAAAATTAAAAAGGAGAGTCTAGAATTGTATAACTATTTAACACTCGGTTAAACACTATTCAAGTATTTGTCACCAGGCAAATGTTTCCCTATTAAGTGAAATTTATGCTAAAATGGTTCTGATTAAGCAGTAGTCATTGCCATTTACAGTTGGTAGACTAAACAGTTTCCCTGGAAGATATCTCAATTAAGTGGCTGTCCAAATGAAACGTGTCACTATTAAATGGTGTTTGCTACACTATTATGCTTTACTCTTCTGAATGATGTGATTTAAAATATAATTCAGTTACTAAACAGTAAGAACTGCTTCACATATATAGCTTACATTCTTAGAAGAGACATGAAAAATTGTGAATAGCACTTGGTTTAAAATAAAATTCAGGGTTTAACATTAATCAGTAGCAACTGAATATGCATGATTATTGGCAGAGCTAGTTCTTAGAATTGGCTTTGCTGGACTGGGATGAGAGACACAAAGGTGACAGTGCACATAAAGTAAGGAGTGAGCAGTTTCATGTAAATAAGCTTTCTGTGTCCAGCCTAGAATCTGCAACCATGGAAAAATTGGATTCTTCAAACCAGTAAGTTCTTGCTGAATCAGTGGGCAGAGCTTCAGAGATCCATATCCTCTCTGCAGTGCCTCTTCCTCTGGACAGAATCCTAAAATGATTTTACAAGAATTTATTACAGCTCAAAATCCTCACACCTTTTCTGTAACTTTATTAGCTTTTAAAGCACTTGTGATATAGCTAAAAAACATGCTATAAGAGTTACTAGAACTTTGATAGATATAATAAGCAATTATTATGGGACTGACATTCTAAATGGGAAAAAAGACCTCTGTCCTTTTTAAAGAAATGTAGAATACTTACCTTAAAGGAGTATAACTCCCCTTCACAGTCTAATATGTGAATTTGACCTAAGCTTTTGATTCTCTCAGCAGCTACTAATGGTAGTTCAGATCAACTGGTATTAAATCACAAGTATAAAAAAGCACAGGGAAAATAGCCATCAATTGAATTTCTTAACTAGTTACTCCTGATTGACCTCACATTCTCGTGCTTGAACTGCTGTTTCTCAGGTATGCAAATCTCTCCTTGATTGTATACTTATGGGTAGGATTCTTCCTAAATCCTTAGGGAAGCAAAAATCCCTTTTCACAAACACTCAAGCTAATCAAACACTACCTTCTCCCATGTCTTATTTCTAGTTATTCTAACATGGCAAGAGAAGTTCAAGGCAACAATAATTGCCCTTATAATGCTTTTGGAACAATTCAATGCATGTAGGTCAGGCAATGAGAAGTGGATGGTTTCAGAAATGAAAAATCATACTTGATCACTTTTTAAAAAAGCATTGAAAATGACCTTGTTAAAATCAAGTCATACCGTGCTGCTAGAAGATGTTTTTTTCTGTAGCATTACTTTGTTTGTTGGTCTTGTGGTTCAGACAATAAAAACTTGAGAAATATACTCAATATACTTTATGAGTGAATGCAGATAAATACCTCCCCAAAATTATAGAATGAACTCACCCTCTCCCTAGTCACTGCTCTTTTCTGTGTTGAACAAACTGTAAACCAGAAAAATGTCTCTGTTCACTTTGCATGAGCACTGATGCATCTGTGTCAAAAACACAGCTGAGGTTCCTCCCCTTACCCAACCATTGAAAAATAACATGGTGGCATATGCAAGTAAACAAATGGATTTGTAAAAAAAACCAAATAAATAAGATTTTCAATAATTGTGATGGTAGGGAAATCTGAAGTAATGCAAGAATGAGATTTCAATACATTCTTTCTATTAAAAGTGAAATATTCTGCTTCAGAGGAAAGGTGAGTCCATAAATTCCTTTTCTTTTGTTCCTAGTAGTTGTGGAGGCAGTTGAGGCAGATTCAAGAACTCAGACTCAAGTTTGCTCTATTTTAAGGCTATGCATACCCAATATTTACCCTGAGATTTCTTAAGTATCATAGAGCAGCTCTGTGTCATATTATATTCCCTAGTTTATATTCCCTAGTTTGCTTGTAGTAATTCAATTATAAGACCACAGGAAAACAGCATATAGAATGCAAGAACTGCTCTGCTGCTTAGCAGGTCTGTGCTTACACAATCTCACAATAATACTTTATCTACATGCATGGAGAATCATGCCCACCATCCACTGAAATTTTTATGTAAGTCAGATAGTACAGTTTAAATTCTCACATGCTTTATATTGATATAAGGTAAAGAGACATTCTTGGCTTTCTATTACCAATAACTTTCTCTAGATGTAGTATTACTTTAGCTTGTGTTTATTTTTCTCTTTCCAACTGAAAATAAAAGAATGGATCTGAGCCTTTATTACAAGGAAAATACTCCCATACCTTTCCAAATCAGAGTAGAACATTTATATATTGCATTTTACCCAGATGCATCTGAATAGAAAATAAATGACCAAGTATTTCAAGACTTATTGGAGCTTCTTGTGTTAATGCTACGCTTCTTTTCTGAGTAGCTTTGTGGCATTTGTGCACATGTTTAACATTATGTCCAATTTACACAGCATGTTAATGAATGATCCGCATTCAGCCTTGGAACTCTGTACTTCTCTGGTTAGGAATCCAAGGCTCCACTCCAGCCATGGCTCTTGTACCTATGCATAAAAAGCATTAATTACGCTGATTAGACTTTTAAACCCTGGCATAACCAAGTGGTGAGTGGAAGTTGCATGAGCACCTGCGCTGTTAGGTACCCCGTTGTTAAGATGGGTTGTCTGTCAACAATTTATCAGTTGTAGACATTTAACTTACACTCACTTGAGCAGAATTAAGAGTGTTTACTTTCCTCATAAGAGGGCAGTCAGATATGTACCAATTTTGTTTTAACTGTGGAGAGCAGGGAGCTGGGAGCGGCGCAGGGAAGGGATCCAGGAAGGCCTAATCAATCACTGACAGATTACAGCTAAAGCCACTTCCATACCCATTAAAGCAGGACAAATGCAGAATTGCAACTGAACAACTTCTAGTTTTAAGCCAACAGTGGGACTTCCTAGTTATTTATCAAAGTCATTGCTGGTAAGCAGCATGCCTCACTGCTCGATTGTACTTCACAGCAGACAGAGCTGACTGAAGCTTCAGCCATGAAAGAAGTGTTTATGCCCTCAGCTGTGGTGCTGTCAGCCCTCTGGAATTTACTGTAAATCACACAGCTTTTATTGCAAGATTTAGTAGCTGATCCTCTGTGGGCTCTATTCACTGCAAGCTTGTTACTATTTGGATGTTAGCCTCAGTCCATAAAGGGACTTGCTACACATCATCAAACAGCAGCGGAAAACCAAAGGTTTCATTTTTCAATTTTCTAAACCCTAAACTCCTCAACAGTCATTGAATTTCATTGCAGAAAGTGGAAGTCTACTTTATTATGGTACTCAATTTCCCCAATGGAGTTATACACTTATAACATTACTTTTATTTCCAATGACAGGATCTGGCCATCTGTCCTGGCTGTAATTTCATAACACACTCACTAGTTTTTATTTTAAGGGAATTTCTAGATATTACATTGAGCTTGTGACAAAATTGTAATGTAGATATAAAGGCCACAAATAATGATAACTACATTCAGTGCTGCCTAACATCTTAACAAAGTAATTTATATTTTTTTTCTATTTCAAGTATAGAGGCATCTGGATAAGCTTCCAACACAATTGAACTGACAAATAAAAAAAAAAGTTTTGAAAGCTAGAAAATACAAAAGGATAAGGGCTTTCATGAGTGAGCCTCAGCCAGGACAGCATTATTCCACAGGCAGTGTGTATTTTATCAAAAATGGTACTGTGCGTCAGTTTTATCAGAGTCATTCCTACTAAGATCAAACGAGGGAATAAAGGGGAATGCTGAAATGCTTCTTTGTAATCACTGTGGTTATTCCCTGCAAGGCAGAGGGACCTGACAGGGCATTTAATTGTGTTTGTCACGCAGTTTGCAGGGGACGCCAGGCCTGTGCCTTGCACTTGTGCAGGGGGAACCATGGTCCAAACCTGCCTCAGGGACTCAGCCCAGGCACCGGGGCTGGACAGGCCACACAACCTCCATGGCTCTGCCACTCAGGTCATTAAGAATACAGGGCTGCTTCATTTGGCCACCAAGTGGACACCCTGCCATCCCAGGACTGCTTCCTCACAGGGGGCCTGAGGAGTGCATGTGATGCCTGCCCCATCCTGTGATGCCTGGGCAAAGCCAGGGATGATGAGGGGAGAGAAGGCACTGCCTCTGCTGCTGTTCCTCTTTGTTGAATGAAACAATTCATAGGTAGCTTCTCAAGAGAAGGTTTCAGTGCGGTCCAGCTGGCCTAAAGTCAAAGCAAGTTTTGTTATTTTTCTTGCTTTCTGTTCACTTTCACAATCACACCATTTGTGCTTAATTTCAGCAAAGTTGTATGGAGTTACAATTTTAACCATCAGTTAAACCTGCTCTGGTTCCTATTTTAAGGAAAACTTCCCAATGGTCTCACTCAGAGGATAAAACAGCAAGAGACTTAGCCACCACTTTCTCCAAAACTCTCTCTGAAAGTGTCTGGATGCACTTTCAGATTTACAACTGCTATTTAGATAAAGAAAATAAATAGCTAATGCATGTACTAAAACCATCTTTTTATTTTTTCCCAGCTTTGTAATAATTTTTGCTTCATGATTGCTTTGGTTTCACAGAGAAAAATGATTGTACACCTTTTTAATCTTAATACCAGTGAATGAGCCAAAGTGGATAGTTTATTTCTGTTTGATGTAATATGTAACACGCAACTTAAGTGGATGCTATCCTGCTTTTTACAAGCAAAGATCAGGCCTCAATGTCATAGGAAACCTAACAAAGGCCACAGAAAGACCTGTGGCTGTATATACCATGTGTATGCTGTCCTATGCATACATTTAGAGGCTATGCTTTAGTCTTAAAGCTAAAATTGTTTCGCCAAAATAATAATTTGCTTATTTTTCATGGCCACGACCTCTGCTTTTTCTATAAGATCATAAGTAGTTAAGCAGTTACTTGGTTTCTCCTTCTTCATCAAAGTACTACATTTTTAAAACCTCAGCATTTCTAGCTACCTCTCCTGTTATCAGATTTCCTCCCCTGTATTTTTTTTTTTTAATACAGAAAATATTTCTTTTGTCATTGCTGAACTTTTGCAGTTAACCCAGTAATGTTTAGTACAAAATTCATTCAAGTGTTGTGTTAGTGCATTTTAGTAAAAAGTTCAGCTAAAGCTGCTGGCAGAAAAAAGCATGCCTGGTAAATCAGTCCCCAGCAGGAAAATAGGTGTGTTTCCTACTGATTGTGTGCAGCTGCAGTGTTAAGGCAGTGTAAGAAATGTTCTCGTTAGTATGTGCAAGGGACCCAGGATATATATACTGCAGGGTGACTGCCTCTCCGACACTCCCTGGCATGCCATGATGTGCTGGAGCAAAATGAAGAGCTCTTTTGACCAGAGCTGTGAGTGAAGTGGGGTAAAAACCTGACCCAGATGGGAGGGCACCTCTACCTGAAATATCAAATCACAAAATATTCTGAGTTGGAAAGGATCTACAAGGATCACTGAATCCAACTAAGTGAATGGCCCATGCAGGGATTAAACCCACAACCTTGATGTTCTTAGCACCATGCTCTATCTTACTGAGCTAATTCCAGGGTCAAATCTTTGTCAGGATACTCTGAAGGTATGAAATAATCTCTACTAAAGTAATTCTGTCTGTTTAATCTAAGTTCTTGCCCAACAGAGAGAGGTGATCTCTCTTACATATATGTTGCACAAGCAACAAATTGATTTTCTTCCAACAACAGGCCTGAAACTGAGCTGTTCCCCAAAGAAAGGACTCACTAACCTGCACACAGTATGCATATTGGCAGCAGCACTGCACTGTCAAAGAGCTTTCTATTTTTAAAAATAACTAAATTTCCTTCATGGATGTGAAGGGTCTTTTTATTATTTGTATTGCTAAGTGAGTTTTCCTTACAACAAGCTATCTTTTCCTCCCCAGTATCCTTTTTTTTTTTTTTTCATTTTGGTCCCTCTTTTACCTTTCCTGTGTTCATGAGTCTGCTTTACAGTTTTGATAACTGCTTTGTCTTTGCTACTATTTCCAGATACTACAGAGGATGCTCCATAGACCTGGGATCTCCTTCACAGAAAGGGGGAGAAATTGGTCAGGTTGGAAAAAAACAGTTAGCCTAGTAAGGAAAAGCTGTTTCTAACTGATTTGTTCAGTCTTTACTGCATATTTGAGGTCACATCACCTTTTCTGTGAAGGTTGTTCCTAAAGACTGAAGAATTCTGTATCAATATAGCAAATTGTGAATAGGCTCCACTGGAAAGATGTGGGTGTTCAGTGCTTTGATAATTTTGTTATCAAAAGGAGAATTTATTTAGTCAGGTCTGCAAGTTTGGTAGACGAGGCACAGGTCAGAGGACCACAGTTACCACTGGGAGTTCCCATGTGTGGGGGTTTGTGTTCTGAAGGTGGACGCTAAGAGCCCTGGTAAATCCACAAACACCTGAGGCAAGAAGAATAAGCTCATGATAGGCCAGTAGAAGGGGACCTTGTCCTCTCAGTAGCACTATCTTGTTAGTATAATTCTGATTTCTTTCCGCTAGCATAATGACGCTGAATTCACAGAAAATACTACTGATTTACAGGGAAGAAAAAATACTGTCAAGTTTGTATATAGGCAATGTCTATTGTGACTTGGATATTTTTCACATCCCAGTAACCTTACTTCATAGTTCCTTTTCTCATGACCTCCATCTTATAATCATCAATTCTTTCCTCTTAAATTCGACCAGACTAATTCTCTTTATGATAATAATTACCTAATAGGTTTCTAAAAGAAATGGCTTAGTAGTTTATTCCAAAATTGTCAGACACTAAGTAAATGAAAATTATTGTATCCTAAATTATCAAGCTAAGAGCCCACAAAAGAAGAATAATTTACCAATAATGAAAGAATAAGCAATTTACTTTGACAACTTATTCCAAGCAATTTTTGTGTGTGGGGAGCAAGAATGGATACATAGTAATTATTGTGTGTGAAATTTAGAAAAATCTATTCTGATAATTTTTTTTTCTCTGAGAAAAATCACTGTTATTTTAAAGTGAGTTTATTCTTGGCAGTCCAAATTTATCAGTGCTCAAAACTCACATTTCCATGGATTAGACAAACAGCTTTAACTCTTTGCGATATTTAGGAATTGTATGTGGGAGATCCCTTGGGATTTACTCAAGCTGTAAAGCACATTGTGATCACATTTTGTGAGGTCTCTGTTCACTAAAGCCCCTCCAGCCTGTTCACTGCTTTGCTGTGTGTTGGTCCTAAGGGATGTAAACTCAAATAAAGGGTAGTCTTGAAACATAAAGGTATTTTTAGCTTAGAGGAGAAATAAAACTGTATATGTAAGGGCCAAATTCACTGTTGTTGTAAGTAGATCCACAATCATTTACTTCAGTGGATTTTGCCTGCTTCTCCAAGTGGATCAGTGTGTTTAGCTCTAGATACGTAAAATAAATAATGGAAATCCTTTTTAGAATAATACCTGTGTGAGAGATAGACATACAAGAGGGCTCTAATTTGCATTCTCCCTTCCATGGGGTTTTATACAATTCCCCAAAAATGGATATTCTCAGTGCAACAAATGCTCTCCTTCCTAGCATTTATATAAGAGTATAAATAATACAGAGAAAAAGGTCCCATTGTATACGGCAGACCTGAGTTAAGCAAAGAAAAAAACCATGCAAGAATCTCCTTCTCTTAAATTAAGTTTTTCTGAAATCCTTCTTGTTTCTGCCAGGAAAACAGGTTACTCTTCTGGTCAGGAATATTTCCACCAATTTCAATATTATAACTTCTGATTCTGATTTAGTCCTAAATTTCTCCTTTCTTGGCTTCAGGTAAATAACCGTTAATCTTATAAACCTTAAAGATGACATTTTTTTTGAAATATGAAGTGGTTGACACCCTTTTTGTCTGCTGTATATCATTACATTTTGATCCTTCAGGAAGAGGACGGCTGTGCTGCAGGCAATGAGGAAGCTGCCACCTCTGTCCTGTCCTGGCTGCTGCAGTGGGCGAGGGATTTCCTGGAAGGGTGGCAGACTCGCCTCACCAGAGGGCAGCTAGTGCTTCCTGGGAAAGATTTTGTAATGAGGGGGATAATCTGGGAAGAAAATCCAGCCAGCAGGAGTTGATCAGCAGAGGAGACTGAGAAAGGTGGGCAGAGAACATCCAGGCAGTTTTCAGAGCCTGACAAAAAGGAGACTTTTCATGCGCAAACTCCATAGACTTTGCAGCTGAAAACCTTCTGGGCTGAGTCCAAGCCCAGAGGAGAGGCTGCATGTCACAAAGCACACACAGGAGGATACTCTCTCTCTGGGGAGGAGCTTTTTTATTCATCTCTTTTAGCTAGTACAGCTTACTCCTGGCCTTCTCATATCCTAGGGTGGGGAACCTGCACCTGCCAGGGCTCTCAATACCCTCCTGATGCTTTCTGGGGTGCTGACTTCTATAATGAGCTGAGTCAAATCTATATCAGAACTCAAGATGATTCAAGGGATTGTCACAGATGGTAAAGGTTTTCACTGTGCTGTGAGTGCAGAATTGATCAGGTTATTGAGGTGTGAGTAAACTACTTCCTGGTTATCAAGTGTTTGTGAAATGACTTGTTTAACTTTCATTTGTAAATGGGAAGGATTTTTCAACCAGCTTATAAAACTATTTTTATTGATTTGCCATAAAACCCTTGATTCACATGTAAACTATTCTCTGACCATAAATTGTCTTTAAATCTGTTAGTACAACAGGATAGGTTTCTTAATTCATTTACTGAGTTTTCCTTTTTATCTTTTCTTAATATGTGAGAATGAATCTGTCTATGTCCAGATCCTTGTACATACAAGTGGTGGCTCAGTGAATATCCTTTAATCATTCAGTCAGCTATTAGCTGATTTCACATTTCCACTCACTTTAAGATCCTTTTACATTTGCTTAAATGAGGCTTTGGCCACAAGCACCTGTGCATATACCATCAATAAAAGGAGGCACAATGATTAAATCAAACAAACACCTCAGAATTTGCATGTACTTTTCTTCCTCAGATTTGACCAGATTTGGTTCTGTGTAAATACAAGAGCACATTTGCGTGCCTGCCATGAGGCCAGTTTGTCTATTGCACCACTGGTGAATGGCACTTGCTTTAGCATTTCATATCAGTAAAATTGGCAAGCCATTTGCAATCAATGGTGAGCAATTTGACACAACTTCTAATCGAGCAGCCTACTAGCTGCAGTATAGGAAAAAAGATTTTTAGATTTGTGCTTATAATGATACTCTCAATATTTCCCTATCATGTTATTTTATCCTCTCCAGTACAATAGTTATTTGTGACTATGTAAAGACTTCTATACAAATCAAAGTCAGAGGAATATACCACTGAGAACATAAGTGGAAGAGTCAATACAATATCAGTGGATGAGATACAGACAGTACATCCATCCATCCTCAGTGCTCAGAATGTCTTAGAAATAAATATCCCTCTTTTTTTCTCATAAAATGCTGAGTAGTACTTTTTTTCTCCAGAAACAAGGTTTTGAGTGTTAGTTTCAGTCCTTGCCTTTCTTTAGTCTTTAACAGCTACTGCCATGTCTTGAGACCTATCAAAACCAGTATGTCTCTCTCCTCTCCTACTTGGTCCGTCTCAGGTCATTACTTCTCTGGGAGTGGAATACTTTAATCCACCAGCTTTCAGGTCATGTTGAAATCCCATGAGTACCAACCAGTCACTACTTTTGCAGGTCCAGGCATGGGCCATCCTTTATCTTTTGAAGCCTGGAACAGTAGCTCTCATTAAAAAGACCCCCAAGCAACTTTTCAGCATACCAAAGTAAAAAACAGGCTGTCTACGCCCACATCCACATACCAAAGTTTCCCTGTTTATCCACAGTTCATTCAGCACCACCGTCTTGTTCACATCTGAGCCAGGAGGAACAACTTGCTTTGCTTTAAAGGCTGTTCTGACTGCTTCCGAATCTTCCAGGCTGACACCTTTTTCTCACTCTGTCTTTTCTACTTCAGCCCAAAATGCTTTGCTGTCTGTAGGACAGGGTCTTTTAACAGATCAGTGTTTTCTGATCTTCCTTTTCTCAGGTAAGGACACAAGGAATCCCTCTTTCTAGCTACAAATCCTGTGCTAGTGTTTTGAGGGAGGTTCCTTATCTGGGCCAGTCTTACATCTTTCCTTCCCAGTTCTTTAACAAACCCTTTGCTGCTTCCTTTGATTGAACTCAGTCCATTTAGTATAAGCACCAATAGAAAACTGAACAGGAAAAAGACACATTTAATATTTGTAGGAGAATATAAGTATGTTTTTCCAGTTTTTCACTCATTTCCTTCAAAAGTGTCCAACTTGCCAGTTGTTTGTTTGCTTTATACTTTCTTTCAGATATGTTGTCATATGTCACATGTAAAAAAGTGATGCTTATTGTCTGTTTTGATTACCTGAGGCCTCAGATTCAACAGGAGCACCAGCTTTCCTGCCCTCTGCATGCTTCTTCATAGTGTTTGGTCAACATCCATGAAGAACCTGTACCTTGAAGGTTAAGAAATTCTTATGTGTGGCTCAATTCAAACATTCCTGGTGCTGCCCCTGCATCACACTGTATGAGAGTCTATTGCATGGCCACAGCACAACTGAACTCTGTCTCTCTCTGAAAGCTGAGTAACTTCTTGCATTGCAGAACTGGCTGGGGTGATTTGTACTGTTACAGATGATACTGCTCTAACTACTGCTAAGGCCAGCTCAGGTTTTGTATTAGTGAACACAGTAGACTTCATGGATCTATCTTTACCTAGGGAAGACACAGTGACACCTCTGAGCCTTGAGTAAATGCAAGAAGGCAAGCAAACGGGACTGCAGCTGGCAGAGGTCTCCACACTCCCACTCAAGTATTGTTCCCCTTTATATTTAAAAAAAAAAAAAGGAGTTGACCTTGCTAGACTAAGTGAATTTTCAGTAGGAATAAATATTAACATGTGGCAAAATGCTAAGTCTTATGTATGTAAAACAGCCTATTTCACATGGCTTGAAAGTTACAAGTAGGTTTTTGGGTGGCTTTTTTGTTTGTTTTTGGGATTTGGTTTTTTTTTGTTTGTTTGTTTGTTTTGTTTGGTTTTTTTGTTATTGTTGTTTTTTTGGTTTTTTTGTTGTTTGTTTGTTTTTTTGCTTTGGTTTTGTTTGTTTGTTTGTTTGTTTTTTGGATGCTTTCTTGAAAAGAAAGTGAATGAGGTGATTTAAAAATAAAATCTCCTTTATTTTGATTACTGGACTTAGACTGTCATGCTGCTTCACTGTGATAGTTTCTCTTTCCTTTTCCCCATTACAATAGCTTGGCAACTGCAGTGAAATGAACCTAAAGTGACAGTTTGAGGAAAACTAATATACACTGTGGGGAGGAGGGGACCAGCCAAGCAGGTGACGTCACTTGGAGGGGCACTATCTGAGTGTCAGAGCTGTCATGATTCATTCCCTGGATATCAAATCTGCTCTGCTTTTGTGTGGACCAGACACTTGTTACCTTAGGTGCTTGAATCAAATATCTCCTTCATTTGTTTGTATTTACTCAAGTGTGTTCTGAGGAGACTGAAACCAACTATGTCTGTAGACACCAGTGATCAGCTAGGTTGTGTGTGCAATATGAGTGGCTGTCAAATGTTTGATCTTCTAATATGCACTCTTTTTTGCCTCTCCTGGACTGCTAGCCTTTTTGAGCATCCACTCTACTTGTCATCTGAAATAGGAGTACAAAGCCTGTGTCGTGTATACAACAGTCTTTGGTAGTCAGCCACGTCTTCTCCTTTAGGCCATTGTCTTTTCAGCCTGACTGAAGCCCCTTGCTGCCATGTGCATGAGCAGGAGAAACCCTGCTTCTTTCTCTTTTCTCTTCTGCCTATTTTCCTCTTTTGTTGAGTTCACACAGAACTCAGTGTTAGATGAGTGATAACATGTAGTGAAATGCTGTTAAATATATGGGATTCCAAACATTAAAATAACTCTCCTTTCTTGAATTATCTTTCATCTCAGGTTGTCTGAAAGCCCAGAGAATTTAGCAATACAATGTCTGGGCAGGATGCTTCTGTGCACTGAGATATAATAAGAACTCATTAGGGACAAGCCACTAAAAGGACCAGGTGGGGGCTGTGGCATCACAACTATGTTAAAAGCTCATACACAGAGTATTGGAAAGTATTGGAGAGGTAATTTCACCATTACCACTCTCACTGTTTGATTGCCATCACTTTGAGCTGATGCAGGTGTCCACACTCAACTACTATGCACAAGGGCACAGCTATGTTGGTGTCCTCAAAATTACCAGGTACAGTGTAGCCTTGTGAACCTGTGTTTTGTGACTTGTTCTGTTTCCATTTTTCTAATGGCTTTGTGTGATCTTTTCTGGAGTTGTGAGCAATCCATAGTCAGTGATTAGTCATGAGGCAGTCCCAGTTGCTTGCAGGGGAAATGCTGGACCTCCCTGCTTTAACAGTTAATCTAAAGAAGGCTCTGTCCCTCTCTTCTGACCCGGTTGCTTGTTTGCCCACATGAAGCCATAGAAGCCCAGCTGTAGTCATGGGCCAGACCTTTTGGACAGCAGACACTAATTATTCCTGTGCCCTAAAGGTTGTTGTTCTGAAAAAAGAACTGTCTGTGGGGCAGATACTCTTTTAAGTTATCTGACACCAGATAAGGGTAGACCAGAGTATTTCTGCTACACGCAGCCACACGTTTATCAGGATGAGTCCTGATGTGTAAATGGAGCACATCCTGCCTTCTTATATGGGACTCTGGTACTTTATCACCTTGCAGCTGTTTTACACCATAGCTACTTGCTTGTTAGCAGGGAACAACTCTATCATATAACCACATATCTCACAACTGTAATGCTTTTTTTACAAATATTAATGTATTTCTTTGCCAGATTTACCCAAGGGTATCCTATTCCCTCCTCATATATGCAAGACATTCATGCTCTTCACAGTTATGTAAATTTCCAAGTAAACTGGGAGATGGATTTGTGAGAATAATAACATATCAATAAAGAACCAGAATTACACTCATGCGTGTCCTGGCTTCCACAGTGGAGTGAAGGCTCCTGTAGTAGCAGCTCTAAGCAGGAGCTCAAAAAGTGCCACAGATGCCCTGCTTGTGTGATTTTGCCAAGGGAAGAGAGAGGAAATGAAAAGGAGAGGAACAGTGCTCAATACAAACAAGTGTTGTTGATGGGACAGAGGAAGTTTCATTCATTCATCTTCAATGCTCAGAACCCTTCACTGCAAGCACTCTGATGCAGATTTTCCCAAGTACCCACCCCGAAGCTCTTTTTTTCATGAAGGCTTTTCTAATTTCTCAATCAGTTTCAGTTCAACCAAATCCAAATATACTAGAATAAGCTTTTTTTAAACTTCATTAACGTGAAATGTGTTGACATTTTTAATTCAATCCTACTGTCATATTTAAGGAACATATGGAAACCAGTCTGTACAGATTAATCTAAGGAGCATTTTAATGTGGTTTTCCTTGAGTGAACTGGTTACATTATGGATAGATATGTCCTAACTTGAGAAGTGTTGAAACTGCAGGCAAGTGCTTTCAGAAAAATTGATGTCAAATAGCAGAATACAATCATGTATTCTGGATCTTTACCGGAAAGAAGAATGTGACACTGTGACACAGTGCCTAACTAGTCTCTCATATGCTTGTATGCTTTTAGTGTTTATAGTTATGAAAAAGTAGCAAGATAAATGGTGCAATCCAGATCATTTGTATATATGACCCAAAACATTTGGCAAGATTTCAGAGGGATATTCAGCAGAAGAAAGGCAAGAGTTTAAAGGGAGAAGGTAAATGAAGTAATTGAGGGGTTTGCAAAGATGGTCAACCCAACTCTAAAGAAGAATTATTCAAGAAAAAATGATGTGAAGTGGCTGCTTCACCTCAGTATTGAACCTGATATTTCTAGTTTGTTGCTACTGAAAACCATAGCAGTATCTCTTTACAAAGCTTTTAGGAGTATCCACTTTTTGCTCCTGGTTAGGTAAGAATGAAAAGAGCATCTCCCAAAAATTGATATCAGTGTTTGCATTAGTACTAGAACAGACTAGGACAAGAATTTTAAAGTCATCCTTAAAGTTGTTGAGCCATGCAGGCAGTGTGGCTATGTTTTCTGTAAAGCCATGGCTCTGTTGCCTACCTTAATTCAGACTCTACAGATTAAATCAAAAATCTCCCTGTTACCAGGAACACTGTATATTGTATGTCCATGGATAAGTAAAGCATGCCAACACTGGAAGAATGAACAAATTAACAGGTGGCCTGGAGCAACCAGTAACTTGAAATGTCTTGGCAATTAAAAAAAAAATTGTGAAGGGAAGTTAAAGTGCAATTCTTATCTATTGACTAAGCCTGGGAAAGATAATAAATTCATAAATTCTTAAATTCTTGGTGGAACTCCTAGAAAAACAGATAAGGAGAACACACAGTATACAAATCCTGAGAATCCCAGAGGGTTAAGAAGGTAAGAAGCTACCGTATATCCTACATTATGCTACAAAGAACAACTCACTTATACTAACTGTATATTGAGAGCTTATCATGTTGCTGTGAAAAGGGCACCTTAGGAGACCAGCAACTGCAGAACTGTTCTCCTAAAGTTAATGGACTTGGGGGGTCAAGGGGAGCGTATTTTTGTCGGCACAAAGCATCAAGGACATTTAGTTTAATAACTGGCAAATTTTGATTTTTTTTCCCCCCCAATGCTGGGTCCTGCACTCAGCAAAATTGTGCTCTTCAGTGCCCAGAAAATACGCTTTCCAGGAAAATAAGTGCTATCAGTTAGTGTAGTCTGGCTAAGTTGTGAGTCAAATAGCCCTGGAAAATGTACTTATTCTAGGTGCAGTTGAAGGCAAAATGTATGTGTATGAGACAGAGAAAGAGAAAATTCTTCAGCTGTAGACTGAATAGCTGTATACACACCATGATTTCAATGGGCTTTATTGTACTTTGATCATGGTTTTACATTTCAGCTGGTGTCATGTTATAAATAATAACTGAATTTCATAAGCAAATGTCCCTCTTGAAGCAGGCTACAATGGCAAAATGAAAGGAATGGATCTCTTTTTAGGATGCTAGGAAATCTATTTCAAGTTCTATTATTAGGTTAGTTTGTCTCCCTGCCTCCATTTTTAATAAAATATTTAAAACCAGCAGCTTTTTACTACATACCTCAGTTTTTGGAGGGGTTTTCTTTGCAAGTGTATATTTACATTGGCAGGTATGTTCCAGGCTGGCTGATGTGATGGTGTTTCATATGCTAAACTTGTGTGGCACTCATTGAGTCTGCTCTGTTTGACCAGGTATAGTTCATTTTTGGGTTTATGCTGGTGGATTCAGTGGCACTGTACAGTAAACATTTTGAGTTTAAGCATAGGGGTTTTACTGTAGTTTGACAGTGGTTGAGAAACATGAATCACAAGTTGTTTGACAATAACCATAGACAATAACAAATGGAAATAATGACAGTGCTGATCTAACCTATAGTCTTGACTGCATCCATATCTGCACTATTCTTTGCTTCTTTCTTGTTCCTTTGCATATCTAAACTACTGCACTCACCACTTGGATGCTTTCTAATAATGTCTGCCTGTTTGGCTCTGTGTTGTCAGAAATCCCCCAATACTCTCAGCTTACAGTTTCTACTTGACACACTTTCAAATATACTGTTCCCTGTCCTATGCTATAGAAAGAAAATCCCATGCACATTTGCAAAGCTGTCTTTAAGACTTTAAAATTCTGCTTTAAAACTTTCCTTTGCAAAGAAGCCTGTAAAAAGTAGATCTTTGAGTCACTAAATGAATTGATGTCAGTGATACTGCTGATGAACACTGTCATGTCCTAATTCTCCATAAGTCCATACCCTTCCATTGCCTTTTATTTAGTCCTTAAACTGAAGAGCATCAATCAGCAACCATGCTTTCTTTCTGGGTTGGGCAGCCCATAACACAAAGAAATCCTGCTCTGTGACAAACACTCCTAGGTTATATGGTAAGAAAAATAAACTAATAATTGTAAGCATAGTCTTACTGTGGGGGCAAACTGTCAGTTATTACATTATTACATCTAATTTGTTTGTGATGTGAACAATAAAACACAAGACACACCTGAATTTTGTTTGGTGAAGAATAGAAGGACATCAGTCATCCTCTGCAGCATGTGTCTGCCAAGTCACCAGTTTTCTGCTACCGTTTTTCTCCCGTATAGTTAGAAGTCCAAAGCAATGCCACATATTCCTAAATAGGGACATTTGTAATGGGCTTCTTGTCCTTTACATGCCTTCTGCCCAGATTCCATCATCACTCTTCTCCTTTCTGTGCTTTTTAAATGATTGCATTTCTCATATTAGGCAAATCCTGTCCCTTACCTGGATGATGTCATTAATCTTCTTTTACACGATGATATATTACTAAGTGACATACTGTGTTGTATATGTATTGTTACACTACTCACATGCTTCGTGAAGACATTGCTGGCATGTGGAATACAAACGTCAAGTCAGCTGTGAAAAAGTTCTTTTTAAAAATCATAGAAAATGTGCCAGCAGGACAGACTGCCCTTTTTACTGCGGATTAAGACACAAAGGGATGAATTTTAAGAGAACCGGGAACACTTGCCAGGGCTATGCTGATCAAATTGCTTGTGTATGATGCTTTATATTCCAGCCTGAGAATACAGGAGGAATGTGACCCTTCTGGCTCATTTTCAAATACTAATTGTAGAATTACAGGTTTATTCATTGCAAAAAGTTAATTCTGTGTCCCCCTTGGTATTAAACTGACAGTTCTAAAAGACCTTGTCTTGTTTATTGTTTAGGAAGCATAAAAATCTCTTGAAAGGCTCAGAGTGTAGTGAAATTCCTTTTTGTAACTAATAGAAGGATGCAAGCAAAAATAAGAGCCATAATTTTGAGGACTAACAGGTATAAAGCATGAGGGAAATTATAAAATATTCAATTCTATTGAATTTTGTTTGTTGCTAGCCAGATATTACTAGCTCCTGGATGAGCCATGCCATGTCATTCAAAAAAATGGGGACCAGCACTCATTTTTTATCATTCAGATAGCAAAAAATTTCATAAATTGAAATGCTCTTTGCAAACATGCAATCTGACCTCCCAGCATTGGCTTGGAGACTGTATTCCAAACAGCTCACTCCACCCAGCATAAATGAAGCATAATGTAGTCATCACTCCTCTTTCCAGTGGCATCTTACACCACCTGTGGCCTCTCTGTCATGCTACATTTTTGCTTAGGATTAAGGTATCCCTGAACCTTGGGGAACATCCATCCCATACCAGTCCTCTGTTGGAGACTGTCATTTGAGAAGTAGGAAGATGCCAATTAAGGGATAGAAGCATATAAATAGTCGGTAGAGAAGATCACAATAGGGGCAGAATACTTTTAGTTTTATCATTAGAGTTTTGTCTTCTACTGGATCATGTTTTCATAAAATCTTAGCCCACAACTGGCTCAGTTTTTAAACCATTGCTTATGTTTAATCTTTGTTAGAGCCAAATACAGCATTAAGAAACTTGATGACATGTGAGATGGAAAGCTCCTGCTCTGGAAGCTTTTTTTTTGTTTGAATTTGAGAGAGGAAAATAAGTCAGTGCAGTGTAATGATGTTCTGGTGAAGAGTAAGTGAAAATATTTTCATTGCTTTGGAGAAAAATAGAGGTGGCCTAATTCAATATATGTTTTTCATCTACTAAAATTCCATTTCATTTGTTAAAGCTCTAAATGTGTCTTTGATTACTTTCTTATTACTTATTATATTGTAAAATAAATTTATTATGTATTGTTTATTTTCATGAATATTTAAACAGATTCTCCCATTTTTTCATGAAAATATTTTTACGTAATTTCTGAATAATAAATTATGAACTAAAATCTTCACTGTGCATAGAAAATGTGAAATGTAGTACTATTTACAGACATTAAGCCATCACTGTAATTTGAGATATTTCAAAATCATGACCCCTTTAGAAGACAGATAGCACTAAAACATTCCTTCCATAGCAACTATATTCATAGCAGCAACCTACCAGAGTCAGTCAAACTAAAGAGACCATCAGAATTTCCATGCTGCTGATGGGTTGTTGGGGTTTCCATTGTCATATTTTTTCTGAAATCACAGTAGAGGATAAGTGAAGTATAATTTTTTTACTAGGGTGAGGTTTCTGATCGATACTCCAGCTCAGTTTCTGTATAGAGGGACCTGCGGGTAGTGGTGCTAAATTTTATTTAAAAATGCTATGAAAATCAGATTTTTTTTTTCCAACAGATATTGATAATAGTTTGGGGTTTTTTTCTTATTTCTTCCTTGTCTCAACTACATACTATCAGTTAGGAAGTCCAGAGTTCTGTATTGGTCTGATTCCCAGTTTGTTTCTGTGCTGGGATCAAACTGGAATGCATAACATGTTAGCATGGCAGCGTGGCTGATGACATCATGAACAACAGAAAAGGCCTGCTCCCATACAAGCATTGTCTGAAGTGGGACACTCAAAAGACATTGCTAAAATGTAATTTTTAATGTGTTTTGATACAGATTACTAGAAATTTGTATTTTAAGCTCATAGAAAGCTCTGAAAGAACAAAAATATTTAAAACAGTTCATGAGAATATACTTTTCTTGGTTTCTTTGAGGCTTTTTTGGAAGAAAAATAAAACTCCCAAGGAGTGGCAGGAAAATAGAATATAAAGGCTTCACATTAAAAATTCAGGTTTGTCTTTCAATATTTTTAAGGGAGGAAAGAAAAACTCACAAATTTTAATTTTCAAGCTATAAGTCTGTTGTTACAGAGCAAAGACATGAAAGCTTTTGTTTACTGCACTCTTATAGTCATGGCACTGAAGTCTTAATGAGGTTTTTATTCTTGTTACTAAGGCATATAATTCAAGTACCTGACTTTAACTTGTGAAAGATACCATTGGTTTCAAGGTGCCACTGAGGACATGGGTACATCAAAAAGTTACTTTGAGATAAGCCAGGGTGCACATTTCCTTTGTCCTAGTGTGCGTAACATTGCCTCTCTGTGTGCTCTCACTGCATTCTAACTGTGTAGTACTTCACTTCTAACAAGGGGCAAGATTTTCAGCTTCCTTATATATAAACAGCTTAACATCAGAGATATGTGCTTCCCTTGCCAGTTTCCTCTCCTAATTGAAATAACTTACATGACCTTGTGTCTGGCTAGTTACTCACATCTAAAGCAGTACCTAGCGATGTACTTGTAACTTGTGAGATTAGCATGATATATTTTAGAAAATAGTAAGTTCTATGACAACTGTAGCTAGCTGATGCAAATCTCCTGCTTTTGTAGCTCCACAAAAACTATACTTTTTTTTTTTTGTAAATGGATGCCTCTGAAGATTTATATATCTTTATGGTAATTAATTATCTTTCTTCTTTCATAAGCTGCTATTCTCAGATAGGTGGCAGGTAACAGACCAAAACACTCTAAATGAAGGGTAGAAACCACAGAGTTATAAATTATTGTAGCCAGAGGTGAGGAAAAAGTGGTCCCAATACTGTCACCCCAGTCTTCCATTATTGAAGTGATGGTGAATGTAATTTGGACAATAAAACTCAAATGTTCTAGACTCAACAGAGACAAGGTCCATAACAGGAGAGTATAGGAATTTTATTTCCACCTCGAGCTTAATGCAGTAAAATCCCCTAGTATTATATACTAGATTCAATGTACTAGATGAGGCATTTGCTTTGAAGACATAAAATGGTCATGATTTTGGTTAGGTTTGTGACCTTAAGGATGACTCCCTGTTACTGCTGGTAAGTTTGTTTGCTTGTTTGTTTGTTGCTATTTTGCACATCGATCTAGAAAAGTAGAAACTTTGCTAGAAGAAATAACCTGTCTTGCTCAATTTTTTACTTCTATAGTGTTGCTATTCTAATTTCATAGAGTTCTATTGTCTTCTCATGCAGAAACATTGTAACTTCTACTTTTCATTCATTCAAAGGGACAGTTACATTAAAAATAATAATTCTGTTTTCTGCTAACATTAAGGAAAATTGTGGAGCTTCTCATTAGATTATATGTAAAACGTAAAGGTTTACCCTTCAGCAGAGAGAGAGGGGGTATCACCAGAACATCCCTCTACTGCTCTCACTCAAGGGAAAGAAAAACTTCTCTTTTTTGTATTTTAGGATAGTCCTATTTTAAGAACTAGTCCATGGAGCAACAGTTTAATGTCATTGCTTCACTGGAATACAAAGGGAAACTGGAACATGAAAATAAGCACAAGCAAAGAAGTAATATTCTGGCAGTGAAGAATTTTAGAGTTCATTTTCAATGAGGAACAAATAATTTTGCTCCCCTCAAAAATCTTGTTAAAAAGTAACTAGTATCCAGAAGCATAAGTAATAACTCCAATGGGGGAAAAAAACCAACTCTATTTCCTCCTTTAGTAGGGCCTGCTCCATGGCCTAGTTATTGAAAAAGTAAAACTCCCACATGGGAACCTTGAGAAGCCGTACGGCAGACCCCACAAAACAGGCCTACTTCCCACTTTCCTTCCTTGTTCAGGAATTGGTAAATTTTGTCAGTCTACACAGTAAGTTGCTGTTATTCCTGGCACTGTCAGTCTGGAACCGTTCATAAACATCCTCTCTCTGTTTATCTGAAGACTCCAAATATATCTTTTAAAAAAGTTGCATTGATTGGCAATTCAGAGAGCCAAGTTACTATGTGTGCCAGTGATCTTAGAAACAAAACTGAATTATTATCATTATATTTGGTCACCAACATCTACATAATTCACATAAAATATAGGCCAATGTCTCATATTGTACACCAAAATGAGCCCTTTTATTTTTTGAAATAAGTCGTTGATTTTTAAAAAAAAATTCATACAATCAGATTTATGCTCACCTGAAGATCTCAGTTTCCTGACATAATTTCCCCGAATATATATAACATTCTTCAGAGAGTAGAAAATAAATCCCTGAAAAGAGGTAAGTAACCCCTCCAGAGCAAACAATGAAGCCTCTTCATTTCAGAGACCATTTCTCTTCCCAAAGGCAATGGGGATTTGATGGACCTGGCAGACTTAATTCCCAAGCCAAATTCCTCTTACAGACAAAACCCTGCTGGCTAAGCCATTCTTTCATATTCAACGAGTTCCAACATAGCCTCTGATCCAAAGCTGGCAGTTTGACACAGGAAGAGAAGTGATTTCTCAGGTGAATATATTGCAAACCATGTCTCCTCTCTAAACCTCTAGATTTTTTTCTCATTTGCTGAGCAAGAGGAGTAACATCAGTCTCTGTGGTATCTTCTCTGTGCAGGGGAGCAATGACTCATCATTATCTTTTGAGTTTTCACAGAAGAGAAGGAATTGGAGAAGCTCAAGAGGTAGTCTCTGTTGCTGGTAACTACAGATATCTCAACAAAATATAGGGTTTGGATGTCTCTAAGGATAGTGGTTAATCAAAAATAATCTGCATTTTTTAATTTCCCTTTTGATCCGTAGCTCGGTTGGTGCATACCATGGCTTGTCGCAAGACTTAGTCTGACAGAAATGTAAAGCCTTAAGTTGTTGGAGTGTCTTGCCATGTTTTTTTGGTGAATTTTTGGGGAAAAAAAAGTTGGTTTATTAGTTCACAGCTATCAAGGAAGTCATCACATACATCTATTTTTGTTTCTCAGCTCATTGTTTATTTGTACTGACAGAGAGATTTTATATCCAGCAGTAGCCATGTGCCTCATCAGCTTTTCTAAGGCTGTGTTGGTGCCTCACTGATTTTAAACTAATAACTGATGCTATGGAATGTTGTCTTGACAGAGCAGTTGAAATTCAGGCAAACTGCATTTGCCCTGTGAGATACTGTAAGTTTCTGTAAGAAAGTGTAGCTTTGAGATTCCATCTGAGCAATCTGATTTGAAATTCCTCACATCAGGCACAAACCAATTCAGCTTTCAACTGAGTAGATGCAAGTGGGATACATGAAGTTGTCGATTTTCACAAACTGTACTGCCACTGAGATTTTTCAGACATTAACACAGAGCCATGATCTAGCTTTGACATACAACTTGCCTTTGGATGGATTCTAGGCATTCTCCAGCAACTTATGACCTGTCCCATCCACACGTGGGGCTCCAGCACAGGGCACATGGACTCCTGCAGTGAGAAGATCCATGGGTCCATCCCTTCTCTACACTCCGCATCGGTCAGTGTTTTAACAAGTTCCAAATATGGCTTAGTAATTCCTCATTATCACACTGTACATTTTCAATGTCTTTCTCAACTTGGACTTTCCCTCTAATGTCTTTCTTTGTAGTTTGTTCTCTTAGCTGTGTTCATGGCTTTACACTTTGTGTAAATCCACAGTGATATTGCTTTTGCTTTCTCCTTTTCATCAGCCATAAGAGAATATTTTCTAGTGCTTTCAGAAGATTTCCTCACAGCTTTCTTCCCTTCCTCATTTAGTAAAATTAAGGCTGAATTCCCTTAACCTATTCTAGTCTTCCTAAAGCAGCTTTCCTGTCCCTCTATATTGTGTCTGATTGATCATCACAGCTTGTATTTCTCAAAAAGTAATTTCAAGTTCAAATGATGAAATTATGATTAGATGAGTTCCAGGGAAATGGTGATACTGAATCTGTGTTTGTCCACCATGTATTTATCAGAACAAAGTCAGTCACAGTTTTTTAAATGCCATTTGGTGCTTCCTGGGTTTATACTTGAAGTTGTTTTGTGTGTATGTAGACATACTTAATAAAAGCAGAGGTTTTAAACTAAAAACAAATGGAAACAAAAATATGCCACAAAATGGCAACTAAGAGAATGGACAACTTCTCAAGCCCTTATGCCTGTAGTTTTCTGTCCTAATCATGATTTTCCCAACAAGGTCCAAACGAAGAATCATCTTAAATTTTAATGAAGAGAAATGTTGTTCTTCCTAGGATTTAATGTTCTTTTATACCTGGTATCTGAGCTAAGTAGCCAAAGTTCATGGGCTTCAGCTACTCCCGTGCAAGTTTCTCAAGAGATTACCTGCAGTTGATCTACAGAGGTAGGTACTCTTGGCTCTAGTTTCTGTGGGTGGCCTGTGGTTTACTACAGTGATATCTTGCACTCGATACACTCCATACACTTTCTTGCAAATTGGTAGGTACAAAACTTACGCAAAGAACATGTATGACCACAGAACCTTGTACTTGATGTTATGCAGTTATGATCTCTGCCACACAACCTGTATACCTCTTCTGGAGTGCTGTTTCACTAACAGTGACTCCACAGTAAAATTATGCTTTTCTTGGTCAATGCTGTATGCAGTGTTCTTAGGCTGAAAATATGAAAGATGGTATAGTGAATGGCAACTGAGACTAATAATGTGGATCACTAAGGCATTTTGAAGCACATGCAGGGCATAATTAATTACTCTTACACTTTTTGATAGCATCTGTTTAATGTGTCATAGAAACAAGTTACTTGCTCATAAAGAGCAACTCATGAGTTACTAAAATCTAGTTTTGTCTCACAAGCACATGTCAGATACCATAAAACTCAAAGTCAACATGGCACAACTGAATTGGGCACTTTTACATCTCTTTTCTTGTTGTTATTATTTCCTGAGGGAACACTCGGTGGTAAAAAGACAACTAATATGTCAAATGAAACAGTAAATTGATTTGTCATGTCAAGCTCATTTAAACCAACTTTTCTACTACAACATTCATGCAATTTTGTTCAGGTTTTTATACTTAAATCATAATAATGCCAGATTTACAGAGGTATTGTTGATCTGTGCATCAGGCTACATACACATTGCGGCTTAGTTCCCTGTTCTGTGAAATTCAACACAAGCAAAGTTCAACCCTAAGAATTTTCTTCAAATCTTTTCAAAAAACTAAAAAGTCAAGAGTCTTTGGAAAGTCCATAGAAGTGGATACTTACGTGATACAAAGTATTATCCATCAGGTTTTGTCAAGTCACAGCACGTTAGTTGGTTGTGAAATCTAAGCATATAATTTGAGCAAACATTAAAATTTTCTGCATGTACACATTCCCTCCCCCTGACCACACACAAACTATTGGAAAAAATGTATGTGTTACATTTCAAAGCAGAAAGTTGTATATATTTCCTGATTTTGCCCATAGTTGCATCCTAATACAAATATCTATTTTGATTTCATACCCCCAAGCAAATGCATTTAACTGCAGTGCACTGGCTGGGAGCTCTGTTTCACGTTCTGTACTAGGATATAAGATTTTTAAGAATATACAAAGTGTTCACTTGTGGATTCGATCATGGCAGTGTGCCTGGGAGCAGCATTGCAGCCTCTCCAGAGCAAACTTAAATGATTTAGTGTAAAATTTAGACTATAGCACAAATGAAAACTAGGAGAAAAATGTCAATAAAATTGCAAGGGAGAAGTAAAGACCCTTACAGCACTTTGAAACATTAGCAATTTTATTCAGAAGAAATTGCAGTATATGCACACTTCCACAGCATGAAAGGTCATGAATCTGCCTTCCACACTCAGTTGAGCTATTATATTAAATAAGAAAATTCACCCTGGCTGCAGTCATACTTGTGTACATCCCTGTATGCTTCCCAAGGGAATATTGGCAGAGTGGATGTCTGTAATATATTCTCCCTCACCCATGTACCCTTGCTAATCACAGCCCTTATATGCCAAGAAAACAGACAAACAAACAAAGTTGTATTCTTACATAACATCAGGAGTATTTTGAGAACACCAAAAGTAATGCCAAACTGAGCTGAAGTTGCAATTACATGCGCCCTTCAACCAGGATGCATATTTATGGGAACTAATACCTGGAGAGGTATCTGAGCCCCGATACTCAAACTCAGTGCACGTACTAGTTCTCTGGCACTCCTACACTGATGCCCATCTGCTGGAGTGGCATTGTGCCACTCGCAAGGTAATAACACAATTTCAACCAAAGATAGTTGCCAAGCACAAACAGGTTTGTAAGCTGAGCCTTCAAAACACCATGGTGTGAAAGATCTTTCCTTGTAAGGTCCTTTTGGGAAAACACCCACCATGTTATGCCTATATGCATGTGTTTAGGTACTCTTTTGACACCAAGTATAGGATACACACTGTGGAATGCTATTGTTATCCCTAAACAGGCAGCATTTTTTCTAGGCAGTTACTGAGACTGAAGAGAAGCCATAGAATCTCAGCAGCAATTAAGACGACAGTAATAATAATAATACAGAAATAATAATTAGTGGGTGAAGAGTTACCTCTAATGGGATGCAGCATTACAACAACTGCATTGCTAGCTGCACTTGAATACAGAGAAAGTTACATTGCACTCTAAGCAGTTAAAAATCTGATATTCATTACCCATTCTCAGCTGATCTTGTATCTATTGAATTTTGACTGTAACATATCTTAAATGGTAATAAGGGAAAATTCTGTAATTTCTGGCCAAAGTTACAGTCAGGCTGAGGTTGGAAGGCACCTCTGGAGTTCCTCTAGTCCAATTCTTTTGTCGGAGGCTGGTCATCTGGAGCCAGTTTTTAAAGGCCATATCAAGCTGAGTTTTGAGTATCTTCAAGGATGAAAATTCCACAGCCTCTGTGCATCTTGCTTCAGTGTTTGACTACCCTTGCAGTAAAAAAGTGAGTTTTCATGTTTAAATGAAATTTCCTGTATTTCAGTTTGTGTCCATTGCCTCTTATCCTTCCACCAGATACCATTGGCTCCATTCTGGTTTTGCTCCCTCTTAAGGTGCTTATACACACCTATAATGAGCATTTTTCTCTCAGCCTCACCATAAAGATGCTCCAGTACCCTAATCACCTTCTCGGCCCATTATCCGCATCTTTCTTGTACTGGGAAGACCAGGAATTGACCCAGCACACAAGACGTTTCTCACCAGGGCTGCATAGAGAAGGATCACCTCTTTCTTCCACACTGCAGCATAGGATACCATTGCTGTTCTTTGCCATGAGGGTACATTGCTGGCTCATGTTCGATTTGTTGTTCACCAGGGCCCCTAAGTCCTTTTTTTGCTGAGCTGCTTTCCAGCTGGTTGGCCCCTAGCAGTTACCAGTGCATGGAATTGTACCTCCCCAGATGCAGGACTTCACATTTCTCTTTGCTGAACTTCATGGGGTTCCTGTTGGTCCATTTCCCCAGCCTGCTGAGGTCCTGCTGAATGGCAGCCCAACCATCTGGCATATCGGCAACTCCTCCTAGTTTTTCATCTTCTGCAAACTTGCTGAGGGTGTTGCTCTTCTGTCATCCGCTTAGACAGTCACTTCATCATAGAGTGCTATCAAGTTTGTGTGGCATAATATCTGCCTTGCAAATACATTCTGTTCACTCTAAATCACCTTCTTCTACTTAATGTGACTGGAAATGGCTTCTGGAATTGTATGCAACAACATTTTCCCAGGGACCGAGGTGAGGCTGACTGCTCTGTAGTTCCCCAAATCCTTCTTCTTGAAGATATGTGACTTTTGCTTTCTTCTAATCCTCAGGAACCGCCCTTGATCACCATGACCTCACTAATATAATTGAGATTGGCCTCACAGTGATATCAGCCAGCTCCTTTGGCACTCATGTGGGCATTCCATCAGGTCCTATGGTATTATATACGTCCAATTTGTTTAATGTTCCCTAACATCATCCTTTGCTATACAGAGTAAGTAATTTTTCCAGATGTTCTCACTGGTTCTTACCTGGGGGAAGCATATTTGACTGAGTTATATCACAGACCATCATTAAGTTTGGAGCTTGCAGTGGGTGGTTCGACTTACTGGAAATATGATGGATTATGAAATAGCTAAATATTACAATTCAAAAATACTATCAAGCCCAAGATTATGAGAGAGACTTCATTCTCACCTCTAGTTTTAGGGTGTAGCTTTTTTTCTCAGAATTTAATTTGAAATACAATCCAGCATGTATCTTTTAAATCATGTCAGGCATTGGAATGGCCTGGGAAGTGAATGAGTTGCCATTCCTGGAGGTACTTGAAAGACATGTAGACGTGGCACTTTGGGACATGGTTTAGTGGTGGACTTGGCAGTGCTGGGTTAATGGCTGGACTTGATGATCTTAGACATCTTTTCCAACCTAAACAATTCTACAATTCTATATTACATTGCCATACTCACTATTTTAGATTATAAAAAATTATTACAAATCTTAGGAAGATTGTATAAAGTATGTATAATATTATAAATATAAACATGTCAAATATTATCTAGCTAGGTGATTTATAGATACAGTGACACAGTCCTTCATGCATATGCTCATGTGGTTAATTGTTCCTCCTGTAAAGTTAAAGGTTACTGGTAAAAATCAAGAAAAAAAAAGAGAAGCAGAAGCTGGATTCTCTCTAGTGCAGAATGTATAACAACTGCTAAAGACAATGACATGTAGGGAGTTCCATTTTTTTCAGGATCAAGTCCTGTATGCCACAATCTGATCTTTCTCAGTCATGCTTATCACTCACGGTTGTAATATTCTTTTATCCCATACAAACTTCAGACTTTCAAAACAAACTCAGTGAGGCACAGAAGGCTACAATGAAATGAGCTGTGCTATTCGTAAAATTATGGGTCAAGAGAATGAACATTCTTGTCTACTCATTTGGGAGCTACCCCAGTCATTTCAAGTTTGTGAATATTATCCTATCAGTAAGTCTTCTCCAAAGCTACATTTTTGCAAGCTGACACTGGACTTAAAAATTTCTATTTTGCCTACTTTAAGTGAAAATTAAAGACAAAAATGTGTTTAAACCTTGGTAGCCATGGAATATGAGAGGATGTTGTAAATTTATATTTGTGTATGCATGTCCCTCAGTAAAATGCAAACCACAGACCATTTAGTAACTTACATCCTTGACTTTTTGCTTAATAAAAACATTTATGTTTTGAGAAAAGACACAGGATATGCATATCTTCCTTGCAAAACCTTTAATGAACTCTTTAACCTTCAGGGTTCTTTCAGTACAGACAAGCAAAAGCAAATTTCAAGACTTTTCTACAGTTTTGGTCTAGAAAACATTGTTTGGTCATGGCTCCATCACAAAAAAAACTAGAACAAAGCCCCACACAGGCTAAAAGAAGCAAACCTTGAGGAAAGGGAAGAGAGTTAAAGAGGCCTGAACTAAAGATTGAGCAGAGCTTAAGAGCATGAGCCACTCACCATATGCAATAACTGGCTCTCCAGAGCTGGAGAAGGTGAGACCTATGCATTCTTTGTGGAGAACTGGATATAAACCCTTGATCCAGTGACTAAGAAAGCAAGCTATTGAACACATTTCTGATACTGGCAACTTCAGATCATTGGAAAGCAAGGGAAAAAATTATTTTCAAATAAGTAGTACAGAAAGAATGGGTTTTGTCACACTTCTTGGATCTGTAGATTTGGTCTAACCCAGATGACGACAGCACACATTCCCTTGTCTAACTTGATTAAAAAGGTATTATTTGTATATTCTGCAGCCTATCTAGAAGAAAAATTAGAAAGAGGGTTGTCAAGAATTCTGATTAATTCAAACTATCGTGTCAAATCATTAAACAGTGGCCAGTTTGGCAAGGGTCCAAAACAAGGAATTCTGTGAAGTTCTTACTAGTGCTTAAAATGGAAGAAAGGCATTAACAGAGAGAGGAAATTAGTCCGGGATAAAAGGAAGGGGGGGTGGTGATGGAAAGGTTAAAAGAAAGGGAAAAATGTGATGGAAAATTATTTTGTTTAAAAGCTGGCATTTGGTATTTTCAAAGGGCAAAATGTATTTTTTGTTTTATGACAAATGAATGTAAAAATGTGCATGCCTTGTGGCCTAGAGGACGAAACAGTAGGATCAATGTTCTTTTTGTACTCTATGAAGCTTGAGATTAAAGTCCCCACTGATAAACTGAACATTCTTTAAAAGTGACCAGAAGCAAACAGTGTCTGTTTGCTGCTACTTTATTAGAAAGATACCACTGAGAATAGCTAAGAATACTATTTGATCTTAAACAGGTTGACCAAATTATTGCACTTGGCTCCAGTACATGAGATGCTTTCTGCAAATTATTGTTTCTGGTTATAAACCTTTATAATATCTCAGAATGAATTATGTATGTATTTCATGTTTTCTTTTCTTTTATCAGCCTTGATGTTCTCATTTCAAGTTTCACCCTAGCCTCCTAATAATGCAATATTGAGGCCATTCAGACACTAATTATGCCTCCATGGCTTTCTTGAAATGACTAAATCAGCATCAGTTCTATAATTATCATTAGTAAGTTTGTATCTGTGCCTCATATCACATGAAAAGCACAACTTTAAATGATTTATGAATATATGCATCTGTAACATTGAATGTGCACTTTCTAATACAATACATACAAGAGGCATAGAGATACTTCAGACATATACACACCTGTTTTATGTTCTTATCTTCACTGAACTCTTCTGTGTATCTTACACAAACACAGTCTGACTACATAAAAACTAATACAATATTGTTTTCTTGATAGATGTATGTGTGATATACTGTCAAAATGTATATATTTAAGCACCCTTATTATTTAAATATATAAGCAAGTGTTCATCAAGACTAGCATTCAGACTTGATGATTTCCTAATATTCTTTACGTTTATGTAAAAGTCTAGCAAGAATGGCAGGATGGAAAAAAGTATACAAATGCAATTCTTCTATATTTTCATTGTTTCTCCCTTTGAATTATTGATGTTGCCCGTAGTCATTTGTCAAGAAAACAAATCAAGATACATATACTATAGTGTTGCACTTCTTATGTTTGTAAACTGTTTGTGCTGCATAATGCTTATATTTCAAGCAAAAGCAAAAAAAAAAAAGCACAATAATATAAAATAAATAATATTCCTAAATTTTTAATATTAAAGTCATGAAGAATAATGAATGTACAACTTAAAAATAGTACATAAAGAGAGCTTGTAGACAGTTTTGAGTCAACTAAACCCTACAGAATCACCTGTACAATTGGAAGCTGAGAAACATAAATAGACCTACACAAGACAGCAACTTGTAAGGTGGTATAGAACTTCACAGCCCAGTTTGGTGTCTGATAACAACTGATTTCTGAATTTCTCTCCTCCCTCCTTTCCTCTCTCCCAATACAGACTCTTTGTTTTGTGTGAAAAGTTGTGCTGATCACTGGTATTTTATGACCTACATTATTACCCTCTAGGTAGCAGAATGATAGTGCCAAACTAATTATTGCATTGTCTAATTTTAAATCCAGGTCTAGCGAGATTAACAACTTGCACATTAATTCTGAGCATCAACAGTGCACCTACCATAATGTAGTTTTAAATGAAAGAAGCCTGCTCTGAAAACTTTTAAATACTTCCGTCTGGATCATCAGCTAATGTAAATTACTACAACACCATTGACTTCAATGGAATTATGCTAGTCTTCCCAACTGGATGATTTGGCCTTTTCTTTTTTTATTCAGGAAATGTTTCTGGTTTGAGCCATGAGAATGTCAGAGGGGAAAACACTGATTTCACTCATAAATGTAAGATCTCATCTACGTAAGCCCAAAACGTGTCTGTTAAACTCTGTGGATTAATTCCAGATTTTCATCCCTGTAAATGAGATCAGAATTGGCTTGGAATGTGCTTTTGGTTCCTTGACATCCCCCTCCCCCAATACAAACACTCTCAGTATAGACAAGGATTTTTCAGTTCTTCCTAATTAAAATTTAAAAGAAAAAAAAAAAGATAGAAAAAGAAGGACATTCACAGTCATGGAAAGTGTGAAAACTGCTTTGTAGATAGGTAGAAAATCAGACTTGGCAGTGTGTCCTTACTTGCTGTTTCACCCTGCTAATTTTTGTGAAGAAACTTATGTGTTGAAAAAACATAGAAGCTCCCTATATCTGAATACTGTCAACAGTCAGGCAGATTTGGACCTAAATGTAGTTTCTAATTCTAAAAAAAAAAATATGAATTTCATGTATTGAAAAGAGAAACAGTCCTGGAGAAGTGCTGAACCATGTCAGTTTAGCCAGAAAATTAAATAACTGTGTAGTACAGTGGGTAAAATTTTAATTTCAGATTGAAAAGCTGAGACTGAATTGAAAAGATTCTTAATATATTTTACTATCCTTTCAGGTGCATGGAAAGAAGAAATGTCATCAACAATCCCCCTCCCAATGTATTTGGCATAATAACTGGCAGAAAACATTTAATAAAAACATTTAGTTTGGAATATTATATCCCAAGAATCAGAATCCTAGATACATAGGTTGTGGTGCTAATGGCAGCCTGTGCGTGGTTGCTGAAGGGCTTTGTTGACCCTCATCATAATATTCTGTGCTACTTTGACTCATGTTTAATTCTGATTAAGTTGTGCAATTGTATCAATTTAAGGTCAAGGTCTTGAATAAATTCTTTTGTGAGAACTATTTAAAATTAAAAAGACCCACGTGTCTAATGGTCTTATGAGAATAGAATTACAAATGATGATCTTTAAAATAAATTGTAATTTTATGGATACTTATTAAGAGAATTTATTGTATTGGCAATTTGCTATATTGTAAGTGCTGCCAGTTTAGAGACTTGTAACAGAAGAAAAGAATGCAGCAGCTACTTATTATTTTTCTCCTTGCCTTTGGTACTGATGAGTTGAAGTAGGGAGAAGGTTTGTACAGGATATTTAAGGTTTGTGATCTCTTACTGTGCAGTAAGGATGACCTGCAAGTTGCCATGTTCTGGCCCTGATCCAGCAAAGCACTTAAGTGTGTGCTTAACTTTGAGCATTCAGGTTCCATTTACTGTAATGTGATTACTCATGTGCACAAAATTAAGCACATACTTAAGTGCCTTGTTGATTGCAGTCAGTGCTGTGCATTTAGCAAATTTGAACTTCCTAAGGAAGTTAGAAGAAAGTACAAGTTAGCAAGATTTATTTGTTACACTACAGGCAGGGGAGAAGGATGCTCTCTCATAGCACCAAATCCAACCGTATTAATTTACTTTGTAAACAGCTTTGTCTCCTGAGACAATATATTTCTTGCAATGGAAGAATATCATATGTAGGACAGCTGTATTGCTCAGATCATCTGAATAGAGATATTTGAAATCTGAATAGTTTTTTCTTTTTCTTCTTCAAAAATGTCTTGTCTGAAATGCTGGTTGGAAAGGTGTTTTATTTTGGATGTTTGATTAAGTCTTATAAACATGACTTTCTTAAAGATGATTCCCTAGCAAAAATTAAAAAATATTTCACTTTTTGAAAAGCTCTAGAGAATGAAAAGCTTTAGAGATGACTGCATAGATAGATTGATAAAGTTATTTCAAGACTAAAATACACCCACATCAATGCTAGAGGCAATTTTAAAAACAATAATAAATTATTATATAAACTATATTATTATATGTCACAAACATTGTTTTAATTTTACTATAAAAATAATTTTATCCTGTGAAGATCAATAACATGGTGTAGGAGTGTTACGTAGAGAAAGATATTCATCTAAGAGTAAGGGAACTTTTACACATTAGAAAGAAAAAGTGAGTAATAGTTTGTTTCTAAAGCAATAGCAAATAAAACCCTGTGGGTATTTTATCAGACATACAGATCCTATAGCAAGTATTTTATTAGGGAAATTTCTTCATGTGCATATTTTGAGCAAGTCCAGTGCTAAATGTTTGTCTTTCCTTTGATTCCAAAGTTGATTCCATTCATTTGTAAGGTAAATGAGTGACTTTTTAATGTACATTTGGACATGAGATACAAAGCATTTTTGATATTAAGTGTTTGGAAAAAGCACTTGGGAAAAAATTGCAGTTTAGTAAGCATACAACTGTTTGATTTTCACTATTTCACTCCCCCTCCAAAATAAAGTGTTGTTTGTTGTTTTGTGTTTTGTTTTTTTTTCTTTCTAGGCACTGTCTAAATTAAGTCATTAAGTACTAAGCATTATGTAAAATATGTTCTGTTATTGGTAATCATTAATTGTAGGCTCTTACAAGGGGATACTTTGAGTCAAAGTTTCATTGTAAGAACCTTTTTCCAGTTGCTTGTTAGTTTGTCAAACATAAGTGGTTAGGCAGCAATTTTCATGCCAAATATCTGCCTTGGGCTATTTTTGCAAAACTTTCAGCAAATATGGTCAGCTGTTTCTCAGAATGCACTGAGGGAAAATCTGGTTTGCTCAGGTTAAGAAATTTTCGAAATATTTTGTTGATTACTTGCTTGTAGTGGGACAGTGTTTGGGAAGGAATATTCCTCTTTCACCAGTCTATGAAAGTCTTCCTCAGTCTGGAGAAATCTGAGCCTCTGTAAAATGGTTTGCATATTTCATTTACTAGCTTCTTCAAAGATTCTGTCTGCAGTGGTTGTATTCTTTCCTGGGGCTTGCAGATCTGAGCAGGACTTGCTCTCAGTTTTCTCTTTTCAATTGCCAGTGGTGCTAAATACAAAGAGAATAAAAGTGTCCATCAGATGTTCTCAGTCTTCTTCCTGCAAATCACGGAAAAACATGGAATAAGAAGCAGCTTGATCAGAATTTAGAAAAGGGCGACCATCAAGGAGAGGGGGTGAAAAATCCAAGAAAAGAAAATGTGTCCAGGCACAGCAGGAAGGTACAAGTCAGAGGTCATAAAACGTGATGATAGTTTAGGACAAGGACTTATGAGTGAGACTGGTACTAGACAGAGGTGAGAATGGGAAGGATTGTGATTGAGATGTGGAATCAGGGAGAAAGATGTTGGCACCAAGGCAATCATAGTACTTGTAAGGCAAAGAAGGTGTTAGAGATAGCAAAAAGAGAAACCATGTTTCTAGCTGTTATTCCTGTGTCTTGGTCTTGCTGGACTGTCTTTGTATCCTTCTGGCCTCATGTGGGCTGTTTTAAGTGAGGAGAAAAAGTTATTAATGTATTTGGTAAGGCAAATGACAGGAATCAGTGTAGTTCTTACCCAGTTAATGAACAACGTTGTGAAAAATAAAAGAAGACTGAGAACAAAAACCCTAAAAACATTCAATTCCTTCCTACAGTTCCCCAAGAGGGACTTTCTGTACTAAAGTTTGCTTGAGAAATATGTAGAAATTGCATTAAATTGCATTTGTGACCAAAGGAAAAAAATATTAAGCACTCAAAATTCAAAAAATGCCAGAAGGCACATGTCTTGTCAGATGTTTATGTGACAAACCTCTATATGTTGTTCTGTTATACAGGGCACTTGCTAAATGAATATTTTTGTTGGATATTGTGAACAACTTCTCCTCTAGGACTAAAATGGAAAATAGAAGTGACTTCAGAGGACCAATAGTTTTATGATGCCAAAGCACCAAGTATTCAGCAAGATTGTAGAGAATGACCACTAAAGGGTTTGGCTAGAAATCTTGCTGAAATTAAGGCAATGCAGTCCTCATTCCACGGAAGTGGAAATGTACGAAGAAGAGAACAAAAATATTGGAAACACTATGTCTTTAACACCCCAGGATCTAACCCAAAGTAGTTACAAGTTATAAAAGTTATCAGTTTTTACACTGGCACAACAAAGATGCAAGAAGTGCCTCTGTGGACAGATGTTCTTTTTATAATTTTTTTCTTTCTGACACAGTCAGGAATTACATTAAATATGGCCTGTGGTCATAGATTCATAGAATGGTCATAGAATGGTTTGGGTTGGAAGGGACCTCAAAGTTTGTCTAGTTCCAATGTAACATCTGTCTGCCATGGAAAGGGACACCTTCCACTAGACCAGGTTGCTCAAAGCCCCATCAAACCTGGCCTTGAAGTCCTCCAGGGATGTGGCATCCACAGCTTCTCTAGGCAATCCATTCCAGTGTCTCTCTATTTTTTCACAGTAAAAAAATTCTTTCTAATATCTAATCTAAGCATACCCTCTTTTAGCTTAAGAGATCAAATGATGTTTTATTATATGAGGTACTTCCAGTACCTAAGCCAGCATGGTGTGTACTAAGGAGTCCAGGAAGAAACTATGTGTTCTTGGCTTAGTCACTGACCTCAGGCTTGGATGCTTTTTAAGTGAAACTGTGCAGAATAGTGGTATGGCTAGAAGGGAGGACTTCATCCCTTACGATCTCCAGGGAAGAACCTTGAAGCAACATTTAACAATATTTTGAATGAACTACTCCTTTGTGTTGGACCATTGTTCCATTGTTTGGTACGAGGTTTGTTTAGGACATTCATTCAACTAAATGTTAGTTGCCTGTATGCAAGAAAGAGGTAATTACTTCTGGTCTATATTTATAAATACTTTAGGGCCCACACAAGTGTTGTTGCCTCCTGGAATCTCAGCTCCAGCAAACTGAAGCAGCCATTGCACTAATGCTGACACATAAGAAGGTGACACATAAAAGGCAGCGAGTCCTTAGTTATAGAGAATGAGGTTCCTCTGATGACCGTTTGAATCAGACAGAGAAGAGACCCAGGAAGGTCTGTCATGCCACACACATTCTGGAAATGTCACAACATGTGGGATCCAGAGCCACCTCAGTGCTCAGTAGGGATCCATGTGGTATAAACATCTGATTTGAGTTGCCTGAGTTCTTAAACAGATTGTGCTCCTCACAAAGGAATAAAATAGTCCATGCATTTACCAGTGACCACAACTCCAAAAAAGAGCACTTGTAGCATGTTTATTGCAGCACATCCTAGTAGGTAATGATACCTGTGGTTGCCTCACATGAGGTCTGAGAGTGGGAGACTGGAGGGATTCTGCAGCACAGAGGGAGGGAGACAGGCAAGAGGCCCTGCCCTGGAGGTCTACACTGCCAGCACACAAGGGGAACACAGGTGCTGACAAATTGTTGGCATTAGAAAAACTCTAACATTGTCTGCCGTTTTGAAAACTTGCTCTCATTTACAAATGAAATCCATATAATTAATGTAAAGTCACTAAAGAATATTTCATAGTGCACTGTTGTTTTTATTATCTCTTAAAAACCTTTACTAGACACACCCAATAGAAACTACAAAGTCCACATGCATCACATCAACATCTCATAGTAGCGTAGTTATATGTTCTTGTTCTTTGTTTTCTGTGATTTTTGTTTTGTTTTCACAATTCATTTGGTCTAAATGTTATTAATCTAGATTTGCAGAAAAGGTCTGTGAACCTTTCAAAGAGTCTGATCTGAGGTTGGAGTTTGTAACAAAACCTGAAACCAGGCAAGTTTCATGTGGTTTAGAATTTCATTGTGAACATTTCACCTAGATGTTGAAATAGGCTCAAAGTAACATTCCCAGTTTGAAAGTCTGTGAGAATTTCCCATTCAGAAGGACTGGTGGCATTTTAAACAAAGAGTGGAATTCATCCATATACAGATGAGTGGAACAAGGCCTTCACTTCAGCCTAATTCAGATCGCAAAATAAGAACTTAATATGGTACGTAAGTCTTATGTTGACCTTCTGCCCAGAGATGAATGTCAACCCAAACATATACTCCATGCCTACTGTTTCAACTCAGGCTGTTCTAATGGGGTAGGAGAAGCCGTAAGGAAAGAAATATATATGTATATAAAATTAAAATACTGTGGTTAATGCAATACAAAGATTGATAAATGTATTCTTTACTGGGCAGAAGGTTTCAAAAGCACTTGTGCTCATCTAGTAATGCCTTGTGGTAATTGCCAGCCATTGCTTTCCTACAGCTACAAATCACAGAGCTCTGTAACTGTGCAATAAGTCATCTTTCACTTGAGAGAAAAAGTGCATAGTGCCATGTTTTAGGAAACAAAAATGGAAAAAGAATCCAGATGTATAAAATAGCAAAGACAAAAAGAACCCTTTTTATGTTTAAAAATATGATTTTAGACCAAACTCATGATCTTGGGACCACGATGACTTACTTTCAGCACTTGGTGCTAGCAACTGTAGCAGAGGCAATATGCTATGTTGCAGATTTCAGCATCAAAGACTACTAAATGTAACATATAGTTGGGTCATATTAGTGAATATCAAAGGCTACTGACATGTTACCTGCATTTGGAGCAGTTGTCTGCTTGCTGAAGCAGCTGCTTATACCCACAAACTCTTGTAGAAGGGACAATGAGCAGCTCTCTGCACAGGCAATGGGCTGATCCAGGCTATGAGCCTGTTGCTTGTAGCCACCCGATGCTGAGGGCAGGGAAAAGGTGCCAGAAGAACATGGTGCAGACTGGACCATGTGGGTGGCGTGGTGGGGTGTCTCACCTACTGACTACTCTGGGCAGCTGCCTAAGCTATTTCTAGAGACTTCTGTTGCTATAGCTGTGTTGCAAGTTCTAAAAATAGCTCTCTATATCCCAAAATTCAGTTAAGCTGTGTTTTCCTGTATATGTTTTGTTTTACTTGGGACATACTGGGAAACCAATGCAGTTATGCCAGTGTAAGCTGTATCTGCTCTAAACCAGCTCCTTGCTTCAGGACACTTTTGTTATTCCACCAGCAGTGCTCTCCTTATGTAGCAGCGCTAGAGTTATCCCCAGCTGTCCAAGTGATCCAGGAACACCTTCCATATTCTTAATAAGCAGAAGTTTGTCTAGCTCTTTTGCTCTGTCTTTTTATTTCCAATCTCTAGGCACAGCTTTGTCACCTGGGGAAGCTCAGACCTCTCAAAAATCTACAGCAGGTAAAAATCATTTTGGATTAACTGAATCACTTCACGGACCACATCAATCATACAGGCCTTCCTGTCCTCTCTTTTCCTCTTCCATTACCTGGGTAGGATAGGGACTGGCTGACAGTTCACAGCAGCTTCTGCTGGCAACTAGTTCAGAGTTTTATTTAGGCCTACTATATTACTGAAAAGGAAAACAGCCAGGAAACCAGACTATTCCCACTCTTCCAGATGCTAATCCCCTGGGACTGGTCTCCCCTGCCTCCTCCAGAGCCTTAACTGCCTCTGTATTTTCCATTTTTACTAAGAAAATTTGATCAGTCTCTTCTATATCCAGGATGGACAAACCCTCTCAAGCCATCCTTAACTCCTCAGCAGGATGAGGAAGAGAGGAAGTGAAACCACTCCAGGAGGACTCTAAACCAAAACCCAGGAACGGCATCCGGACAGCGTGGCTTCTTCCCCGTTAAAAGGTAAAAATGCTCAGACAGACCCATCAGGTGTAAACCCAGGAACGTGGATCTGTCTCGCGGGAAGCTCTCACTCCCCGTTCCACAGCTGCGGTGATCGGGATGCGGGGGCGCAGCCGTGTGCGGGGATGGCCAGAGGAGAGTGGGGTGCCGGGGAGCACCCGGGCACGGGGCTTCGGCCGCGCCGGGGAGACTCGTTGGCGAGAGGCAGGGCCCGATTTGTGCTGCCTAGCCACTTTACGCGTTCCCCGCCAGCATGAGGAGGCTGTAAAGCCCGTCCAACGGCCCCCCCGGGGAATCCCTCTGATGCAAGGGAGTCCCCGGCAGCTGTGGGCCGGGGTGCTGAGCTGGCTCCCTGCCATCCCCCGCCGAGCCGGGCTGGGAAGTGCGGGAGAGGGAGGTGTGGCTGCCGGGGCCCCTCAGCCATTGCCGGCTATCGGGAATGCCTCTCCGCGGCTGAGAGCAGCCGGGCTGCGGCGGGCAAGCGCCCGGGGCTCCCCGGGAGCAGCGCGGGGCCGGGAACGGCTGCGCGGCCCCGCCGCCGCTCGCTCGGCCGGGACGGCACTTCCACCCCGGCCATTTTCCTGGGCCGGAGGCGGTGGCGACCGGCGCAGCCCGACGCCGCCCGCGCCCGCTCGGGGACGCGGCGCAGGAGCCGCCGGGCAAGGCAGCCGCGCAGGCCGAGCCGGGACGCCCCGCCGGCCCCAGGCGGGGGAACGCGGGGCGGCCGCGGCAGAGCGGAGGCGGCCGCGGCCCGGGGGAATCTCTACGGGAGGGGGAACCTCCGCGGCCGGTGCCTGCCCGCCTGCCCCGCGGGCGCGGACGCCGCTAGGCCCCGGCCCGCACCGCCGCGCCCGAGGGGAGCCCGCGCCGTCGCTGCCGCGGACGGAGCCCCTGGCCCGTCCCGCCGGGCCGGTAGCGTGTGCGGGGCCGCAGCGCGGGCTCCCCGCCGCCCCCCGCGGGAAGCGGCGGCCCCGGCGCGCAGGACCGCGGAGCGCCCCCGCCCCCCGCGCCGCTCCCCCTTTGAAAACTGATCTTTGGCTCTTCGCGTGAAAGTGATTTGAATTTGGCTCGGCGGCGCTCTGCGCAGGCGTCCAGCTGCTGGCATGCTGGCTCCTTGCAAAGCAGCTGTTTTGGGTTCGAAATTCCAACATGGCAGAGGCTGCAGTCAGTCTTCCCTTCAAAAACTTGGAATGATTTCAAATCATAGGCACCTTCACTTAACCCGAGCCCCCATTCATCAGCAAACACATCGGATCGATGCTACTCTAACCTATCGGGTTCTTGTACCAAATCTCCAGGTAAGAGGATCTTTTTTTTTTTTTCCCCCACTAGTCTTCCTACCATCGTTTTAAATTTTATTTCATCTTAAAGCTCTCCGAGACAGCCGCGTATTAATCGCCTGTTCGTGCCCTATATATTTTGCCTAATTTGCAGTCGTTTTCTGATACTAAACACTCCGGTCTGCTTGCCTGATCGTAGTCTGGAAAGTACAGATATACAATCGCGGTGCATGGTTTTTCCTCCTTGATCATTGCCAACAATAGTAGGCAGATTAAGAGTTCGCGATTGCAAGCTCCCTCCCCACCTCCTCCTCCTCCTAATTGGATTTATTTTTAAGTTGCTTTGAAAATAATAAACTGCAGGTAACGTGAGTCTGGACTTTGAGGCAACTAACTTCTGACCAAATAAGTGCAAATAAGAATCTCACAAAACAAAAGTTAGGTTTAAATTGTTGTGTCTTGGCTGAGGAGGGCACGAATATGTCAGAGAAGCTGTTGCAGTAAATGTAAGCACATCATCTTGGAGGGGGTACAGCGTGGTGGGCGTATTGTTGGCTCAGGAGGGAGAGAAAGATGTATAATTTAATGGTATATACAATCCACTGATCCTATTACTATCCTCCCTGGAGCTCTTGTTAGTTTCAATGGGAGTGAGTGAAATTGACATGGACTTGCATTCCTGGTCATGTGCTTTTTTTTCCCCCTTTCTTTCTTCTCTTGTGATCTGAGATCCCCTTTTTGTTGATGTTGCTTTCCCACTTAATTATATGCATGTAGGTTAAATGAATACCTGACGAAAGGGCCCACGTTTCAAGGCAGTGACATTTGATAGCTGAGAGGAAAAGTGGCTTTAATGAAAAGCAACCTTTGGAATTCCTGCTTGTGAAAAATCCAATTCAGCTTTTTGTGCTGCCAGCAAGAAATGATCAGTAGCACCAGTGTTTATGGTATGTCCGTTTTGGGATCTACTTCCTTTGCATCTAAATAGCAAAGACAAATTTAAATAGCATGATAACGCACTGAGGACTCTGCATGCAAATATTTTGTAATAAATACCTAATGTTTAATAGTATATTTTCACTTGTGTATATATATAAACATTTTTTTCTCTTGCTATCATTTGTTTATCATTTCTGCTTCGATTATAGCATTATATTTGTCCATTGTATTGATCTCAGTTGTAAAACCTGAAGTTGCATGTTACTAGCAGTGCACTATATACACCACTGAACTCCAGTGGTATGTAAATTAGTAAAACTCGGTGAGTGGAGAAGGCGAAAATGTGTACCAATGAATATATACACTTACACATCTATGTGCTCGTACATCCATACCTAAAATGCATCCTTTCCTTTTGCAAACTAGTATTTTTTGAGCATTCATTTAAACTCCAGCTGCTTTTCCTTCTCTTACTTTCAGCATAATCATCTGCTAGAGGTTCTAACTGATTTGGGGTGAGGGAATGTTTTGCATGTAAACAAACAAAATTACTGTTGTGGCCGAATGTTTAATATGATTTAATAAGGGTTATTTTATGCTCAGTTTACAAGTGTCTGGTTCACACTGCTCTGCTCTCAATTTGTAACAGAATGAAATAATCAGGTGCTGAAACTGGCTTAATTTTAACGGTCACTCTCCAGCCCCCCATGCTGCCCCCTCCTCCAAAAAGTGAAATAAAATGGAGCATGGGAAATTTCAATAGATTTCCTCGTGGTGCAGTACGTGCATCTCTAGGTATGCGGTTAAGGCTAAGGAAGTAACAACAAAAATGACTATTAGTCTGTTTTGAGCAAACAAAAAAAGGGGGTACGTTCACTTTTTAATTGCATGTGGTAGTAACAAATAAGGATGGAGAGAGACCCTAGACCCTAGGAGAGAGAGGGAGAGCGTGTGTGTGTGTGTGTGTGTGTGTGTGTCTGTGTGTGTGTGTCTGTGTGTGTGTGTCTGTGTGTGTGTGTTTGGGATAAGGGGGAGGTCTGGCGTGTGTGGCTGATGATCTCTCGTAATAACATATCTGAATGCAGGAAAGAAATTGAGAGAGCAGTTGCACAATGTACACTCCTATTTTGGTGTTGTAGGTGACTATATTGCTAAACATATCCTGGGTGCTATATGATTGCATTTTGCATTTAGAACTTGTTGACTTTGAAACGATCAATAAGGCAACTGTTTATTTTAGATGCACATAATTCGCTCTGAGAAATGTTTTAAGGGGAAGAGCAAGCAAGCGAGAGCGGAACATTTTTTTTTCTTTCTTTTTTTTTTTTTTTTCCTAGAGCTGTTGGAGCAAATGTGATTGCCAGATGGGAGATTTCCCTCTGTGATGTTAAAGCTGTAATATATATTCAGAGCAGATTGGACTGCTGCTTGTGATGAGGAGGATATTACATTTATAAATTTTAAATCGGGAATCGGACAGTATGCTGAGAGCTGAAATTGGATGGTGTGGATGGTTTGGACTGTTAAATGTGATTCTCAGATAATAATAATAATTATAGTAGCAGTAATATATGTATATATAATAAACATGATACTATTAGGCAGCTATATATATTCCGTGACACTTAAGTATATATTTCCAAATATGACTTTTCTCTTTTCCCCTCTTCCCTAAAATGTTAGGGATTGGAGGTGGTTGGAAGGGATGTTTAAGAGCCCTCTCTTAGGAGAAATCAAATGTAATCAAGTTCCTGTTTGAGGAAAAGTTTTGCTACAATTCTTGTTGCGAATGCATCTCTTTCTGAGTTTTTGTTTTGCCCGTGCATGTGGCCTGACAGTACTACAATCCTGAAAGGCTGGAAAGTGGGAACTAGTCACACTCGAGCAGCTCTGCTGTTGCAAATTAAAAGTGTGTTGTGGTCAGGAAATGAAAGCTACAATGTCTCTTTTGAACAAGTCGTTTATCAAGAGAAACATCTATCAAGCAGTGACTTGTCAGATTGATCCTCTAAAAGTTAGGTCCAAAGTGGAAGCTACTTTGATGTTTTTGATCCCAAATTTATAAAATTGAGAAAGCTGGAAGAAGTAGGACCGATTTGCACTTAAAAATGACTCTGCTTGGGGCGTGACAAAATCATCAAGTATATGTGATACAGAGCTGGTAAATCAAGGAGGTATCGGATCTTCTGCCTAATTTTTATTTTCAGATTGAAACTTTAGCTTTGCCACACAGACAGTCTTTTTTCATACTTCTAAGGATCCTGTCTGTACGAATCTGTGCATTATTTCGACAGGGATATTTTCTTGCTTAGGAATACATCTGTTGCTTCCAAATAGAACCTTTTTCTGTTATTTTTGTGATGGTATTTATAGATGTATATTGCCTTGAGAAGGCATTTTTTTTCCTCTCATCTCAGTCTTGTTTCTTTTTCTGTATTTGTAATCTCAGTTTCTACCTCTCCTCCCTGTAAATCAAAGTTTCTTTTACTGACAAAGTAATGTTTATTGCAAGCAAGGTACATTTGAAGGTATCTGTTTGCAGAGCTTAAAACATGGCAAGAGTCCCGTTAAGTGTATCTTCCCCTTCTCATCCTCCTTTTGTTTCCATTTTTTGGCACATGAACCACGGTTTCATTCTCAACAGAAACAGTATTTCAAATTGAATATAAAGTGGAGATTTCAAGTAAAAAAAAAAGATGAAAACAAAGTCCAAACTGATCTTTTATCTCTACCTAATTTCAATAATTTGAATTGTTTAGCAACTTCACTAAAAAGTTTTTCATTTTGCATGAAGTTTATGTTTGGATTATCAAGGAATCCCTTTGATGAAAGAGGGATTTGATGTTTGCTTGTTGTTGGGTTTCTGTTTTTTGTGCTTTTCTTTTTGGCTAGGGTATGAGTGAAATCTTCCTTAAAGCAGGATGCTTTGACTTCTTTTCTTCAGTGTCGTAAATGAGACTAACACTGCTTATGGTTACTTGATAGAGACCCATTTGCAAATAGGCAGCAAACAGCAGCGTGGTGGGAGTTTTGGTGAGTGTTATACTTGCTAATTAATCATGTTTGAAATGAAGGAATCATAGCATGTTAATAAAGACTCATTGTTATTTGATGTTTGTAACACTCCTACATGAATCTGGTGGGTTTGGGGGTTTTGTTATTATTTCCCCCGCCCTCCTTAATAAGGTACCTTCAGTACCAGATCAAATTGTTTTTATTTATTGCAACATTCTGAAAGCACAGAGATGTTTACTTCTCTTATTCTAGCAGTATTTTAGAAATATGAAGACTGTATTGCTATTAATATTTTTATCATACAGTTCCTGGGAAAAAATGACAAGTCTTATGTCATTAGCTGTCCTTTAAGATGTTTTTATATTTAAGCAGAGTCAAACATTCTTTTTTTTTTTCATCTTCATATAAAAAGACCTACTGCTCTTTTCTTATAATTGAAAAATGGCACTTGATGAACTTTTTTGCCCTACTTGCTTTTGCATATGTAGTAAGGGTTAGCAACTAAAAATATATTCCAAAATAGTTTTTATACTAGCCTGTTGAAAATTAAACTGTAAACCACTTGGATGGTGCTTCTGTTTCCTTGTTTTGGTTTTCAGTATGGCTCTTATCCGATGTGTCATCTTTAGTCTTTATTTTTCATTTTTCTATTCATAACTGCTATATACAATGGAGAGAGAAGTGGTAATCTCTTTCAAACTACAAAGCTTTAATTTGAAAATTTAATAAGTTAATTAAGGCTATTTTATGCTGCATGAACAAGGTTTGAGATCTGCTTTTGTTTAGATGCTGTATTCTTTTTTTAAGATATAATTCCTGGAGGAAAATGATTCTATATGGTTCCTGTCAATAAGTTTGTTCAATGAATGCATACAAGAAGCATTAAATATAATGACTGATCTTTCTGTAGTCTTAATCATCAATTAATAAGCTTATCTGCTTGTTAGGAGTGGGTTTAATGGTACAGAATCAGCATGAGATCTACCTATATGAAACATTTGTATGTTTATAACAGAGTGAGTTTTGATCTTGCATCCCCAGATCTAATAATAGAAATATTTGGCTCTTTGCCCTCAATCAATATATCCCTTAGGAGAACAAACTTCACATAATACTTTCATAAAGTGCCAGATGTATTGATACCAAGTTGATAAATTTAATTACTGGGATTTTACATTGATTCATTGATCTTATGATTGGAGGAAATTGTTTCGCAGACATTTCTGGAGTATCAAGGAATATTGTATGTTGATAAAGCTTGATTAATTGATCAATCAGTGCTTTTTTCCCTTCTCGGTCATTGATAAAGAAAGGCATAAAAATAACTGTAAGAAAAATTTGGAATAAACTAATTAGAAATTCTCATGTGTTATTAACTGAGGAGATGAGAAACAGAGCACTATGGAGGTGGGAAAAAATGAACTTTGAAGTGGAATTGTGCATGTTGGGCCAAATCCTTAGCTGATGTAAATAATGTTTAGCTTTCAAGAACTACAATAATTTACAGTTCCCAGAATCTGTGGCTTTTTAATGTTGTTGTTGGTTGGTTGGTTTGGTTTTTGCGGCTTTTCTTTTTCTTTTTTCTTCTTCCTTCCCTGGGTACTGTTCTTTGGCTCATTGGAAGCTGTTTTAAATTAGATATTATGGCTACTAAAATGTATGGAATTTTAGATAAGCATCTGATCCAAAATGAATAGCATAGCTATAAAAGCAATTTGAAGAGCTGTAAATTCAGGATTGCGTATCCCTGATATTGTTGCAGAGTATTAAAATCTTGCTAGCTAGAGATGCTATCCTCTAAGTGAAAACTTATCTTCCTTATGGGAAAGATGACTTCAGGGAACTCTAGGCTGGGAAAAGGCCTGGAGTTTCTTTTGTTGCTAAAATAATAATAAAAAAAATCCAATACATAGAATTAGTTATAGGGATATTTTCCAGGTGAAAAACCTTACGGGAGTATTTGGCTCCATTTCGGTGAGGTATGCGACCTTTTCACCCTATGTCAATGATATTTTTATAGAGTGTGTGAGAAATGCGAGCATAAAGAAAATTCCTTAAGATCATTCAATTTTTATTTTCTCTTAAAAAAAAAAAGAAAGGAAAAAGATTTCTGAATCTCGAAACAACATATACATCTCCCTTAGTGAAACTGTGTTCCTTTAAAGGATAGTAGCTAATAGAGAAAAAGAGAGAAAATCCACTTGCAATATCTTACCATAGGTTCGGCAAATGCAGTCTTATCCTTCAAGGAGCAGAGAATCCTTAGACTGTAATGGAGGTCAAAGGAAATCTAAGGTTTTCAGTCCTTTCATAATTGTGCCTGCCACCCCCCTGATCGGCATGTTAAAGAGAATGCATGTATATGTATTATATTTCTTAGAAGATAATTTGTATTTGCAGCAACCTACTAAGCACAAGTGGACTTCGCCACTATTGCTTCTAAATACCTGTTGATGTTGGCCCCGCTGTGTGACAGGAGAGGGAAAATGGAAAGAGAAAGAGTTGGTCAGTCTTGGTTACCAAAGTCTTGAAAAACTGGGGGAGAGATCAGGCTTTGACAGGTCAGTCTGAGAAACGGAAGAATACGAGAAAGTGTAATCTGCAGAAAGCAGCACTGATTAAGAGCATACGGAGATGTCTGCAGTGATGAAAACGTGGAGTCTGTGCTTCCCTCTTGCCGAGCTATGTTGCTGTGAGGTATCGGCACACACAGTATGGTAATAACAGTATTGTATGTCTGTTCGGATCGTGCTGTAACAGTACCTGTCAAACATATCATAATACTGAACTATCTGTTTAATCATATAAGCAAAACTACTTACTACAAAAGCTATTGTATTTGTACAATAGAAAGAACAGCCATACATTATTTAAATAATAGACTAAAACTTTGTTCTTTAAACCATTTTTCTGCATAGGGAAAAAAGTTTCATGTGTCTTGGCTATAATTAAAAATAATGCAACTACATATGATTGTCATACCACTGGCTGATTTTTTAATTTTTTTTTAATACTCTATTAAGTATGTAGTCTGATGTACCATGAAACACTGAAATAGCAATTACCAGTCGTATTGTTTAATTGTAACTGAAAAACTATTTTCTTAGTTCTTTTTAAGTATAGTGCAGCTACTACTAGTATGTTGTTAGTTAAATTTCAAATACCCTGGAAGTGATGTGGACAAGGATGCTGAGATTATTTTGATACAATAGCAAAGTTTAATGATGTAAGTACATTCCTTAAAATCATATATTGCTTTTTGCTATCTGTTTTTAACCCTTTTGTATTCTACTTTAAATCTGTCATGTAGTTTTTTAAAGCATATATTCACTTTCTGTATATGAATTGCTCAATATATGAAGATGTATGCCGCAATTTATTTTGTGTGATATTTTAGAATGTGTGCATGTGTCAAGCTGGTTATAGATTGGTGATGATAAATTGGTTTCAGTAATCTGTATCTTATTTGCATTAATACTCTAGCAGTAAGAGCATAGTGTGGTCAAACTTCATGATCTAAGCTAGCGGTCTCACATCTAATTAAGCAGGATCTGAATGAATGATTCTCTGGTATGGGTCACAATTGAACTTTTTGTTTCTCTTCTTCAGTGTGATAAAATGCTTAAGGAACATATTAATGCATGTTTGTGGAACTTCTGGTAATCCGAAGGGAATTTGAAAATGAATATTGAGAGGAGATGGGAGAAAGGGCTGAACCTGATGGGTCACAAGGGTTTGTGGCAGGAATGTATCTTCATGTTTTCATTCAAGTTGTTTTGGTTTTTTTTCCCTGATTTAGAACAACTGCTGTTTGCCTTTTAATATGTTGGAAATCACATCCCTAGTTTCCTCGGAGAGTTTTTTTCCCTTCTGTCTCCTCCATTCTAGTGCACAAGCAAGTCATTAATAAAAAAGCATTTATACAGTGGGCTTGAATTATCACTTAATAAAACTGAGAACTGTAGTGCTGCAAAGATATTCCTAGACAGTACAACAGATGTTACTGTGTGTACTTGTCTTCTGGAGACACAGTGAGGGGAAGAGCCAACAATTACTTTATATTACCGAGTGACAGCACAGGGTGGATGGGAATGATAAAGTTATATGCAGAAATTATTAATCCCTGACAATAGTATCAATACTGACATTTAAAATATTATGAACTAATAGCCCTGCTGTACAAACTGCTGTGATAGCTGTGCTTTTAGATGAAAAGTAGCTATTTATATGCCTTACAGCTCAGTGTGGTCATGTTGAAAGTATGAACCTACTCATCACAGACTCTGAGAAAGTGCAGGTTAAGATCCTCTGTCTTCTTTAGACCTATCTGATTACTTCAGCCTCCTGTGTTGACACAGAGAAAGAAACAGCTAGATTCTGTGCTGGAACAATAAGGTTTGCAAGCACTGACTGATATAAGGTATCCCATTGTGATACCTAAACCAAATTTTAAAAAAATCAAGCATCCTTTTCAAGTTAAACTTGAGAAACAGAGAAAGGAACAGCAAAGATGTATCTGAACACACTTGAAGGAGCACCATTTACTTTCAAAAGAGATCTTTCCCATCACTTGTGGATAGCTCCACCATGAAGAGCAATATCAAAAGATCTCAGAAAAGTAACTATTCTTTTATGTCTTTGGGAACTCAGATGCTTACAAGATTGTTTCTGAGAAGGAAAAGAATTGATCCTATTTTCAGTCCCTTGTTGGCATTTGTGGACCACATGACTATATACAGTATTGTAGAAATACAGTCTTGGTGTATGGATCCAATTCTGTTTCCTCTTGCAGCTCTAAAATAACAGTGCAATGTGGCTGTAAGAAAATTCAGTTTGGACAATTTGTTTTTATTAATTTTTTTGCATTCTATAAAATAGTTTAATTTAAAATACAAATGGAGTTTGCTGAAGATCTTTAAACTTAATTGATAGGTCATCTGCATTATTAAAGTAGAGAAATTAAAATAGTTTATATTGTTTTTTCATGAAAATATAGACTTAAATTCACCTCTGATAATTTGCAAACAGTATATATCCAGGCAGAAAATTGCTAGGTTTAAACTATCAAGATTCAGTTATTTTTAATATGGAAGGAGATTATAAATTTGTTAACTCTTCAGCTAAAAGTAGACTTGACTTGCAAAATAAAGTGGTTTTATGTTTAATAATGATAGATCTGCAGCTTTATATTAACTTCATAACTATACTGGTAAGATATTGAGCATACTGTAAATGAGCAGATATTCCACTTTAAAGATAATAATTTTTCATGTGTTTATAGAATTTCTGATAATTTTTTATTTCTTACTCTTTGCTTTCGATAAAAGCTGAAATAAGTATATTTTGGAAAATGTTCATGCAGCAATTAACGTTTTTTTAGTCATTGATTTTCATTTTGTTCGACTTTCATTCATTGCATTTCATACACCTGTCCTGTGTAGGCATTCTCTATGCTACAACACTAGTTTATTTTTCCACTTTCAGTTTAAAACCTTTAGTGGTAACATTAGTTTAGCTGGTACCATGGTTGTCCTACCAAGAAATTTAGTGTTATTCAGATTAATATCAGTAAATCCTATGTAATGAGGGATATGAGACACTCCTTGTTATTTGGCCCCTAGTATTTGTCTATGTAACACTCATATCGAAGGTACACTTTAATATGCAGGGAACATATTTGTTAATTCTATAAACACATAGTTCAATAGCTTTGAGAAGCCTTTCTTTTATAAAGTTAGACATAGGTAAAATGTATCTCATCATGTGCTTATGGAGACTGTGAATAACCAGTGTCTCAATTAATGACGTTTTGAAAGTTTTCACTAGTTAGAAATGTTCAGAGTTATAATGTGATTATCCATACGGTACAGAATAACAAATTGACACTAGTATTCATTTGGAGTAATAATTTTCACCCCTAATTAAGGAAAGATGTTTTGTTATTGATTGCTTAGCAAACACCACCACCACGCTCCCCACCCCCCTCAGATGTCAGCTGTTTAGAGATGGTAGAATTCACTACTTTCATTCATGACAGGCAACTCCTTTTTGGCTAAAGTTACTGTTCCTTTCTGTTTCAAAGCAGCTACAACAGCTGCAGTTTGAGCTTGAAGGGTCTGAGTGGCTGAGATAACATCACGAATAGTATAGCATCTCAGCAAGTGCAATTCAGGTTTCCGGTTTTGGGTGCTCAATTATCAGAGGCACTGAGTCCCTGCAATTTCTATTGACTTTGGATATGCAGGTGTGCAACAGTTCTTAGTAGCTAGGTCTTATAAGCAATTTCCCCAAAAAACGGTAGGTGTTAGCTTTATTTGTACTTCTTAAATGCTACAGTCTCACTCTTGAAGTATTAATGCTGTATCATAGAAGAAACAGGGCTTTTGATTTTTCCTGGTTGTTGTAAAAACACATTTTAAATTCGTCAGGACAAAAATACATGTGTTATGTAAAGGTATAACAAATGATTCATTTGTGATTTTGCATGGAGGAAACTTTAAACTCAGTTTGTTACTGTGTAGATGTTCCAAGGAGCAATACAGAGTAGATGATGCTGTTCTAATTGCAAAATCTCCCTTACTTATCTTCTTCCTCCTCCTGATCCTTCTCCCTTCCCCCTCCCCCCCATGGCTTTTTAAACAATTACGGGCATTGTGCTCCTTAATGGTGCATAGATAGTTACTGTAAAGATAGATGTCCTCAAATAATGAGTTTCTAATAATAATCAGAGGGACTTAGATTAAACTGGTTTTGTATAGAAATCTTACAGTGTGAAAAAGTACACCTAAAATCCTGAGATATATTTACATGAGCTATTTACAGAGAACTAACCCAATTTTGTATCTGTACATATGTGTGGGGCGAGGGGAGCAGAGGCATACGTCTCTATGTGCCTACGTTTTTGTCCACCTGCTTTAAGGACTTCAGAAGATTATTTTTTTTTTAGTACAGATTTCTATTTTGCTTTCTGATAACAGAATATGTTTTAAAATCACGGCATACTAATTAGCTTCTGTGTTTACACTGGAAAGCTTGAATCCCTTCAAATGACTTCTACCCTCACTGTTCTTTCTATCTGTTGCTTCCCTCCCCGGCACTGTCATCCTCCTCCCCCCAACACAATGAGGTTTCTTACATTGGATTTGTTTCTTTCTTCCTTGATCTAAAGTTCTGAAGGCAAGTAAATGAAAATGATAAGTACAGTAACAGATAATTGTTACTTTAAAGAGTTGTCGCTATATTGGGAATAATATCTTTCCTAATAGGTACTGAATCAGCAAGGCTGCACAATAAAAAGAGCAAAATAGTTTAACTTATGGTTTAGAAATACATATGCCATTTAAATGGAAACAAACCTCCAAATCTCCCACATACCTTTTGGGGTTTGGAGAACAAAAGCTTACTTGTACGCTCCAAATTCCCCTGGGCCTTAATTTGCAATACCATTATTTAAGCCTGGCTGATATAAACCCATTGCAAAGAAACAGAATCTCTCTTTCCTGGCTTTTTGAAGCCATTCCATGCCCCCCTCTCCCTGCCTACCAATGTCTCCCAACCCCCCCCATCCCTTTCCCAGCCTCTCGGTCTTACTGTGAAACTCTTGTATTTGAAATATAGTAAACGTAGAAATACTGCACTTCTAAAACATAGGAAGTGGCATTCTGCATTGTTTTACTGAGATCTCTACCAACACTTATGTAATTCTATCTTCTCGCTAAGATCAAGGCTATAATCACTTTAATATTTGTTGTGTCCTCTACCAGGTGACCAGTCTTTTACTGTAAAGATAAGAGACCCTGATATAGTAAGTTATTTCTTCTCTAAGTCAGATCTTATAGAAAATACTAACTATAAAGTGACAAGAAACTTGTGCCCACTTAAAATGCTCCTGGGGTACCAGGCTCTCTGGATATCAACTCCTGGTTACAGTACTGGTATTGTCAGATGCTCAGCTGGAAGTGGTTCTGGAGCAGAACTGGGTTTGGGTGTAATCCCTAACAGCTAAGAGTAAATAAAGGAATCACTGTAGCTTGATGCAGCATTGAGTCCTACAGCTGTATTTATTTTGTTGCTAATAAAATGGCAGTCTATTTGTCATTAAGAAGGTTGTCTTTTTGAACTAGCAATTGAGGTGCAGTTCTGAGCATTTGAGTTAGTGGGAAAAGCTAAGAAATAGATGAGCTGCATTCCTGAATGTGGGCGGAAGGATGGTGAGTAATACATGCCTTGGCATGGCATCTGCCAGAAGCACTTTTTTCTTTTCTCCCCACGCCTGCTCCCCCTGTTCTAGTTTTGAAAGGTGTAAGGTATTCTGATAGGCAGAGGGGAAAAAACAAAAGAGAAAAATACTTCCAAGCAAAACCTTATAGCATATCTCAATAACTGTGCTCCACACTTAATTTAATTAGAAGACAACTGCACTGGAAAACTGGTCATTTAAGTCATAGTTAACCACTGGTTCTCTCCTACCTCCAGTCAGAACTGATTATATGCCATGTTGTATAATGTAATTTCTACAAGAAAATTAAGTATGAATGGGCATGATAGTATTGTGTAGTTGCAATAATGAGGTTTTCATTAATGATATTAATCTATCATTTACCTATCCTTTTAGAGGTGAAAATAACTATTTTTCTTCTGGCATTTCTTTTTACTATATATACCAACCAGTATCAAATTGGGGTATTTTCTAAATACTTTAAGCAAAAGACTGACTGGATAGCTATTAATGTGTTCATTATGTGGCAAAAAGGCACTGAAAGAAGTAAAACCTTGTATGTACATGCTTCTTGTAGGAAAACTGTTTTCAGGAGGGATTTCTGTTATGTTGTAATATAATTTACTAGTGTATAGTTTCTGAAATTTTGTGAGTAGTTCCATGCTGGATTTCAGGCAAGCAAGTTTGTTTTCTAGTTAGCTGTAATAAGACTTGCTGTCAGTAGTAAGATAATAAGGATAAAGATCATGTACAGTTTAAGAAAAAAAAATCTTATCCATTTGCATTTGTGCACCAAATTCCACTTGGCGATATGCTTGTTGGACTGAGCTATTAAGTGCTCTGTGGACTGTGTTTCAGCTAGTGTATGATTGACTAGGTATATTATAGCTTTTTACCTGCTGCCAATGCAAAATTTGACCCTGGTTTTACCCTGAGATGTTTCTGCCTTTTAAAAGATCCACATTTCATGAGTACACAGGTGGGTGATAAGAAGATTTATTGTTGTTATTTGTAGGGTGTGGCTCCATGTTAGAGTAAGAGTAACTTGAGTCTGAACTGATGCTAAATAGATTTTATTTTTTAATGTTGATTCCAAAGCTCGACTATGGGAATTGATGTATCATCTTAAAATTTCAAGTCTACATTTTATGCACTGTGTCAAAGTACCCATGAGCTCATTAAGCAAAGACTTTTTCAATTATATCTTGTGTTTATGCATGTATTTATATTTGACAGGAATCCTTTAGAGATTTGGTTTGCTGTATTAATGCTTACAGTGTATTACAGTACATAAAATATGCTACAAAAAAAAAAAGAAAAAGAGTGAGTATTGCTTACAGGTCTAGTGCTGGTAGCTTCCTCTGTACTGTAGTAGCTGATGAAAAGTTCCTTGGCCAGACATCCAGCCTCTAGAGGGCACGCCAGTAAGCTCCTCTGCCAGACCCTCACCTCCACAACCATCTGTAGAAAGTTTTAATGCTGGTACCTACAAAGAGAATCCCATTTGTGTTACATAAAAAAAAAATAAATCTCTGTGTATTCCTCATTATTCCTGGAATTTTGCTACAGTAAGTGGTTTCCTATTCTTTTTTTCTTTTTTAATCTGGGAGATGTTTTTGTATTTGCCTCTTTTTTTTTTTTTCTCTCTAGTGGTTATCTTTAGGGAACTAGACTCAAATTCGCTATGTTGCTCACTTACAGATATTTTTTCGCCTGGTAGAAACACTTCTTTAGCTATACACTGCTCTTTGCTGTAGTAAAGACTACAGAAGCCAGTGCACAGTATTTGAGATGCCTAGAATTGGGTACTAAATTTTATTATGTACTAAAATCTGGATAATAAGTAATTCAGGTGGGATTAAACCCAGTTAACCCGACTCCAGTTGCTTAGGTCCAATTGCTTGACCCTTTTCTCTTGTGAGATGCCATATTACAGTTTCTTGTTCTCTTATGGATTATTGTTACAAATGTTGATATTTATGTGAAGTCACATTTATTCTTTAGTTCAAATGTTTCCCTATGGTTCTCTACTCCAGTGTATCACTATTAGCAATCAGAAGGTTTCCAGTAATTCAAATTCATCTGATAGTCTGCTTCAAATTTTCGGTAGATCTACTGATGTAGAACAAAAAAAGCAAGTATTCTTGAATTTGGTACCATAAATTAAGACATACTCCAATCCATAGTTTAGTTCTAAGTTCTTTGTTCGAAGACTATTTTTAGGGAGAAATGTATATTTAAGAAAAATTTGTTACACGGAGTGTCATTAACCAAGTGGACAACTTGTCCTAAGAGTATAGTGGTGTAACTTGCTCACTTTCTGCTCAAGAAACTGCATGGATACGGCATTTTAGCTACACAGTTAATGATGAGCCATAAAGCTTAACTGCAGTGTTGAGTTTCTGCATTTCTGTACAACATAAGAAAAAACTGAGAAAGAAGCCAGCAAAAGGGTTTTGTTTATTTTGTAGGTCCCCTGACCTATAACCAGGACACCTTTGCTCGGTTCCCATTTAGCTTTCTAACCTTTTTTTCAAAAGTAATTAAAATAAAAGTTGCTTGGTATACGAAGTGTGTGATGTCTCCTTTGCGGTTGACACTGGACCAAATTTTGTTGAGGCAGTTTGACAATAACCTGTGAACGGTTTGGGAGATTCAGGTAGTATGTTCCCATGTTGAAGCAACCCCCTTGGCAATGTTTTTCATTGCTTCAAAATGTCAAGAGTTTTTGTTGGTCTAAGAATAATTACAGTTTATGGAGAGGCAGGGGAAAAAAATTTCCAAGACAGAACACAATCTGTGAAAGTGCTAGGTCAAACCTCTATGTCTTCATCACCTGTGACCAACAGATAGTTAACTTACTGGAGAAATAACTGTGACATTGTTTCGTGATTCATCTAATCCACTTTTTCCCAAGGGGCTGACAGAGTCACCAGTGTGTCACTTCAACCTTGGCACACACCCAGGTTTGCAAACTTGGTCCTTCGTTCACTGTTGTGTGGTGGAGCTGTGCAGTGAACTGCCCAACATACTGAAACCTCAATAAAAAGGATGGGTAACACCTGGAGGGCATCATGATTAACCCCTTTACAAATCTAATCTCTGTAGGGCTAGGTGTACTCTTAAAATAAGCTTTAGCTGTCATGGAAATAGGTTGGAAATATAGTTAGGGTATCTGGTCAGTCTTAAATAACCAAGTTTTTTGATGACAGACTTGTTTACAGTCAGTGACTGTCCCTGCTGTTCTGCCTGAGAGAGAGCAATTGTTTTTGCTAACTGCTAATGGAGGATTGGTATCATCCAAGTATATCCGTTATTGTCCTCCAAACCCCAATATCCTGGGCCTTTCTCTTCCACCTGTCAAGTTGGTGGCTTTTACAGCTTGTTCTGAAAGCCAAGAGAAGATCAGACTGTGTTGAAGTGAGTGGGAGGAAGAAAGCAAGTCCCAGAGCCAGAAATGGCCCCAGAAGGGACATAGTTTCAATGGGGTTCCTGCTGGAAGGCCTCTGCCCACATCACCTGTGGCATCGTAGTGGCAGAGCTAACTGACTCTTGGATGGTTCAAAATAGCAGGAACAAGTGAATATGATGTGAAAGTATTGATACAGTTTTTACAGGATTAAAAAAAAAGAGTTACATTGGGAAATAATTCAAAGTCAGTTTTAATGGGGAATATTAAAGTACCAAGCAACTCCAGTGTAAGCTGGATGACTGGTTACTGGCTTTTGTTGCTGGAAGGGTGTTTGTCGTGTCTTTTGTCTGAATTCAGAAAAATGTGAATTTTGTCCTTGTGGTGGGAACACCGTGCCTCTTAAACATTGGTCAGGGGAGTAAAACAGCAAAGGAATTTTTTTTCCTGCCTGAACAAATGATTTTAGAATTCAGGCTCCAAATTTCTCTTTAAACCATTTTTAATAGAAACAGTAAGTTATAAATCATCTAAGCAATTACATGAACACGGAGTGGGGCCCAGCCTCGGCTTCAGCCCAGATGTTTCTGGACTACAATCATGGCCTAGCCCAGATATTTACAGCTTAATTTCTGTTCATGTGCACTTGTCCATAAATGGTTCCTTTTCCATTTCAAGTTCAGCAACTGAACCACTTATAGTAGAGCATGATTTAAATTTGAATGATGGCAAAGTGTGAATAGAGACAATTTACCTTTGGAAACTTTCAAGTCCATTTCCCATGTTTAAAATGTAAGGTAACTCTTGAACAGAGAACGATTGATCAATAAGTGCCCCCTTTTAAATGTTGTATTCTTCATTTTTTTTTTAAATCTATATATGTATATAAAATCTGATTTTATCCAACCCCCCCACCTTCTTTTTTCCTTTTTGTTTTCTTTTTTTTTTTGGTTTAGCTTTGCTACGGTTCTGAGCAGAGACTTTTTTTCCCCTCCTTTTAATACTATGCCATCTAGCACTACTTGCATTGCAAGCCAGTGCATGTAACCTCTCTGCTCTCCCCATTCCTGTCCTCCGCTCTGCTCCTCCCAAACAGCCCCATTGCTTGAAACTAAACAAATTGAAAATAATGATTGGTAACCATCTGCTGTGCTGAAATTCCACGTACAGCAGTTAACTCCATTTTACAAAACAACTTCAATCTAGTGAATTACAGTGCAGTTCTTGGTGGCAGCAGATAGCAACAAGCAGTTTTGAGTTCCTCTAGACAAAGCAGTTCACGTAGGGAGCGTTATGCAGTCATTTGGTGGTGTTGGGGTGGTGGGGGAATACTTGTGCCGTCAGACAGTTCAGTGTAATGCGTTGAAAACTAGAGAAAGTCTGACCATGGCCTAATTGTTTCATCTGATTAAAAAAGAGGCCGGTCCATAAACCCGTGCTGACAGGCAATCTTGCAAATCTGTGCCCTTTAGTTTGGTTTTGTTTCTGCAGCTGCAGCACAGTGTGATGAGTAGCGCGTTCAGCTTTCAGTCACTTCCATGTGACTTTTGGAGTGCCCAATGAAAACCTCAACCAAAAATTAGATTGCATAGCTGGTTCAAAGTGTATAGAAAAAAAATAACTATTCATAGGTTTTCTATTGGAGAAACTCTTTTATTGATACATAACTGTAACAAGAAGCACTCTAGATAGTGATGGACTGCCAATCAGCAGATGTTTAAATAGCGACAGACTATGATGTAATATTAAAATAGGTACCGTTATCCTGTATGGTTTTAACTCAATTTCTATTATTTGAGTTTAGGTTGTGATTGTGTATAAAGAAAGTTGCTTAAAATTGGCAGTATATTGAGTTCAAAGGACCCATACAGTTCATAAATTCTCCGGTGTCTACTGGATTTTTCATCAGGGAGACTTCCAATAAAAATGATCTATTTTAGAAATAATATTGTTTAGTAGGTTGAAATGTGGTGTAATAAAATTAGACCTTCAGTCTTCTAAAGTTACTACTTAGATGGCACCCTTGGGATGGTAAAATGGCTGTATAAGCAGATGAATCAGACAGTTTCACTGATGGATACATTTGTCAGTCTCTGTTACAGATATAATATATTCTTATATCTGTAATCCTGACACTGTTACATCCAAATGAAATCAACATGAGGTTGTCATCTTTAAGCAAATATGTTAAGTGTTGTCTTTTGTGCTTTGGATTTGAAAGAAAGGGGCCCAAGGGAGCCAGCATCATGCAAATGGAACAAATCCCATTTCTTCTGAGCTGTGCTGTTTCCCCCTTCATGGCAGCTGGCTGTGTTATCTTTGTGTGTTTCTCTGAGTGCTGACAATTCTTTCAGTGATCTAAGTTAGGGCACATTAGAAAGTGGAAGCAGCTGTCTGTCGTTATACTGAGAGACGTGTTTGCTCTACTGCAAAGATGAAGGACCATGAATCCTTGACACACTCTCTCCCCCCTCCCCCTTTACTTTCCAACATGATCAACATTCAGACGCACAGATTGTCTGCTTGGACAGTTTTTTGTTCTGACTGACAGCATCTGGCATAGACAAATTTAAAAATACATAGCATGCCATGCTTGGAATTGGAACATCCCTTCTTTATTAATCTTCTCATTTGAACCATTCATTTACATTTCAAGAAAGGTTACAGCTTGATATGATTGAAACATTTATTTTAAATGAATAACCTCCTAATGAAATACCTTGAACGAGCACCAAACAGTCAGTGTTTATTAAAAATTACACCTGATTAGTATGGCCTTGGAACTGTTGCGAAGACATAAGATTTCCCCATTGTCTCAATCCATAATAATAAAAAAAAAAGATGTTTAGCATGTGTGAGTGTAATCGTTTTTTATATTTTTTTTTTGTTTACCACAGAGCTAAATGAGAATGGTGTTTTCAACCCCCATAATTTTCAAGACTACCGTGTTATAAAGCAGTAGCCTTTAAAATGCTATTTACCTAATTAAATCGGGTTTTGCTTGAACAATACATTTGAAGGAAATGCCTAAATAGAGCTTTGTTTTGTTTTATTCTGCCAATGCATTTATGATTTGAGAGACAAGATGCTTTATGATTTGATGTAATCTAAAATCCTATATATATTTTTTTTTCTACTGGCAAGTATTCACATATTTGTATAGAGTACTTTACTAGTAAAATAGAACTGAAATGGTGGACCACCTACTAAAATGTTTATGCACGTGCACATATACACACGTACATTCTGTGCACTCTCATCTTCATGATCCAGGTTAGCAATGCAGACATGCTTGTCTAGCATTTATGTAAAAATAATATGAAAATTGGCTGTACCACTCAGAATATGGACTTGAGTCCATGAAGGGAGGAGGAAGACCCTTGTCTTGTACTAGGCATTTTAGATGCTTTATTGAATTGCAGCTTTAACTATTCGCGGTACATTAAAAAAAAAAAAATCTTCCAGAAGGAGTTGGCGGGGGGGGGGCGGGGGGAACACCAGTATTATAATAAAATAGAGGACTGTTCAAGTGCTTGGCAGTAAATATGTAAAACAAGTATTTGGAGAGGAAAGAAAAGCTGCAGCAGACAGGCTCAATTAACAATTGTAAGCAGGAGAGAACTTGTATTCCTTCGGTAAATGTAGGAGAGGTCATTTGCTTTAGGATAAAATCTGACAAATTTCAGATATAGACATAAAGGCTGGAATAAATATGACAAAAGATTTTCAGTTGCACATCAAGCATTTTGTATTTGCAATGGCCATTTACATTTTTTCTCAGTGAATAGATTTCTTTTTTATTAATGTTTTCCTGAATAATATGTTCTTAAATTAATTGACTGTGAAACAAGCATTTTGGGACAATAAGAATTTTAATACAAGCTTGAAATATCATTTATGCTTTTTAAAAAATCCTCTTAGTAATGCCTAATCTATTTTTCTTTTTCTGAAGGAAGCACTAAGATGGTAAGTTTTCAGCACAGCTTTTACTATGCTAGTTATGTGTAATCATAACAGTGAAATCAAATTTTATTTTAAATGAAATCACTTTTTTCCACCCACAAACCGTTCCATTTCTATGATAAACTCCTATTTTTATTTATTTATTTTTTTAATGACTAGTTATAAAGGCTTGTACAGATATGCATCTGTAAGCAAACTGGGAATAGGTTAGAGAACACAATTCCCTGGTGTAAAAAGCAAGGTTTAGCAGTAATGCTTTTAATCTGGACTTGTAGAGGATTCGGGAGCATCCATAGATCTGCTTCAGTAATTACCATACCCCAAGTGGCACTGGAAGAGACATTTGCCTAAAAACTTGATGTCTTCATTACACTGTTTACATTTTAATTAGAAACATGAAAATTAGTGATTCATACGGACAACTATAGTTTAAGTGGGTTTGCTCACCATCCAATAAATCAGAAGGGAAAAAAAAGGAGGGGGGTGGGAGAAAAAAGGCAACCCCACAACCTGCCTCTGCAAGCAGCAGACCCTCTCTAACCTTACAGTTGTAATAAACAGTTTACTAGGAATCATCCATGGGAATAATGTGTTGGTATTAGAAGCTGATTAAAATGTGTTTTGTATTTTATCAGGGAGGAAATTTCTATGTAAATTAGAGACCGTTATTTTAAAGGTAATGCTAATTGCATGCAGTATTGCATGCATGTATGTGATTGGTGTGTGTATGGGATATACATATGTAGCTTCTGTGTCTACATAAACGTGTACATTGTATTAAGGAGAAGAATTGGTGTAGTAACATTTTGGCAGTGCTGAGTACTACCTATGGCTGCAGAAGCCAGTTTAGCCTGTTTCGTTATGTCTCCATAAATACATGTAAACATCTGTATAGCTGTACACAGAGATCCATATATACAAATACACGTGTGCACATGCACAGAGACAAGTAAGGAGATGTGGATAATTTCTCCCTGAATTTTGCATGTACCTGTCAGCACGAGTGGCCTAAAACCATTCCGTCCAGGAGTGATGGGGAGAAGCAGCGGTGCCTGTCAGTGTCCCTGCCTGAGTCAGCAGCATGTCCACTGCCTGTGCCGGGCGACAGTCACTCATGCAGCCCTGCCCTCCCCGGGGGCCGGCGGCCTCCTCCGCACCAAGGAGAATGACCCCTCTGTCTGGCACGCTCAAGATCCCGAATCGCACCGCATCGGTGTGCGAGTTCAAATCCCTACTCCTGAAGGCAGAGCTGGGATTCCAGCTAATGACTCAGAGATACAGAGGGTCAATGCACTGGTGATCTGGAGTACCGAGCCATTGCACCAGCTTAGTTGTACTTTTTTTCCCCCCCTTCCATAACTTAATGTCTTACCTTCCACATAGATAGATAAAAGTGGTGATATGCAAAATTGCATTTCTTAAGAATACTTTATGGGTTGTATTTCTTTGGATTTCAGTTTGATCCACTTGATTTAAAAAAAAAAAAAGAAAATGTTTTGCTTGGAGGGGGCATGGCGGAATTTTTTTCTATGCTATTAACTTTGTGCTAGGTTAGCTCCGTGTAGGCTGTTTTGGGCATTATGCAAATAATACATGGATAACCAATTTCTTGGAAAAGGAGAGCAAGCCTCAGTAGCAATATGTAAAAACTTGTTGGTTTAATAATAATGATTTTTTTCTTTAACCAAAAATAAGGAAGTTTCCTTCTCTCTTGCTTTTTTTTGTTGAATTTCTTTCTGTTGGAATCCTTAAGATTTCTAGGATAATATTTTTCTAGAATTGTCATTCTGCATTCTGTTATTTTCTTTATATATATATATATATATATATATATATATAAAAATTTACATGTATATATTTATAAGTCTTCCTGTGTACCTCAGATTTTTACAAATTATATGATATACACCAGAATAAGCATTTTATGAAGTTATTTTACATTTGCCAGTAGGAATCATATTTTTTTCTTTCATCATGCAAGTGGTATTTTTGAGCCACAGAATAAGTAAACCCAGGTATACCTTGTGTCTATTTTAATGCTTTATGTAAGCATTTCACATGCCAAAAATACATAAGTATCCCTTTTTGCATTTGTTTTACTGTTAAAATAACGTTTCAGTTTATGTCAAGGAGCTTCATTTGATGTAAAAGTTTGGTTTTATTTTTCTTAATTTAAGTTTTTTAGCAAATGTTTTTAGCGTTTTCTCTAATTCCTGGTAATTTGGCAGCGCTGCACTGAAGTAACTTGAGTACACACTTTGTAGTGTGATTGACTTAGTGTTGGTGCTGTGTCTTCATTTGTTCTGGTTTTTTCTTTTCTTTTTTTTTTTTTAAACCTGTCTCTTTGAGTCTAGACATGTTATAAATGTGACTAAACAGAACTGTTAACATCTGTAAAGACAGAAACATGCTGCTTGCTTGTATGTACTGCAGAATTCTAATAGTTTTGTGCTATCTGTTAAATTCAGCGTGCTTTTTGCATTGTGGCATGAAACAGTTGTGCTGTGAGGGAAGCTGGCTGCCTGCCAGCCATCGACTATGAAATCCCGGCTACCTGAGAGCTTATCAGTTCTTTTGATTTGTAAAAGAAAAAGTGATGAAAATGTTGGTAAACTGCCATGAAGGTTTAAGGCTGCTGGAATAAGGAGCCGTGTAATCAGATTGGAAAATGAAGCTTGAGATTCTCTGCATGGGAAGCAGTTGCCTGTGGACCTACTGAGATGCTGTGCAAGTGCCCGAGCTGACCACTTTGTTAGCAAATCAGCTGGTTTGCTGCAGCAGCAGGGTAGAATAGGCTGGTCCTTGTGATGGTATGTAACACAGGTAATATCTCTTGCTTTGTACAATGTAATCAGCTTGCAATTAGCTCACTCTACATTAACCTTCTTGATATTTTTCCCTTTCGTAAGACTGTGCACTTTAAACAATTAACTATAGAAAGTAATCCTTCAAGCAAATCAAAGCAATCCTTTAATTTTATCACCCTGCTGAAAAAGTATCAGGTGGTCAACTGGTCTTCATCAGCTGCTGGAAATTCTCAGGCTCACTGTAGCGTGGAGAGGTTCTTTAACCCATTCACATTTAGAAAAATGTCAAGATTTTATATTTCTCACATAATATAATGCTGCATCGTGAAGCTGCAATTGGAATTGTTTTAATGAAAAGCCTTGGGAAAGCCCTTTCGTATACAGACAGCTTTTAAGCTTCTGTTTGTTTAGGCATTTCCATACACTACCTCTCAGAAAGCTTTGATGACACAGCCACTTGTACTGATAATTCCACTGCTTCACCTCCAGTGAACTTGATTCACTAAGGTTGAAGAGAACAAGGCTATCGTTGCTGATCTTCTGCGTTGCTTTTTAATCCTCTGAAATAAAAGCCACATAACGGGAAAATTTGTGTGGTAGGCAAACTTCCATTTACATAGGAGAGTGAAAGTTTTAATGCCATTTGTGGAAATGTAGAAACTCAAAGTTTTTAGCTAAGAAAAATAAAACTTAATTTGAATTAATAGACTAGGACACTATATGCCTTGCTGCTATTTGAATGGCTTACCCACCCAAAAGTCCCTTTGTCTATTTGATAGTTTTGGATTTTATTATAGGCTGGAATTTTCCATAGTCATCCTATAAAACATGTGATTATTGATACCCTTGTAATATAGCATAATAGGAATATGCCTGGTATTTCATGTAAAAGTTTATTCCTTTTTAAATAATTGTTTGACATGCTTTGCTGATTTCTAAACTTACATCACTCAACAGTTATGCTCATATGAGTAAGAGTAATGAAATTAATCACAAAAATGTTACAAATAATAGTGCTGTGCATGAGCCTTATTAATTTTACATTCATTATATTGAAATAAATATTGGGTGTGATTTAAGGCTGCAGTAAATAAAGTGATCTGAAACTACTGTGAAGATATTTTGTTTAGAATATTTTGGAAATGGTCAGCAGCTGCTTTGCCACCCCTTACAAAAAGTCATTTCATTGAATTCTAGTAGATCAGAGCAATAAACTGAATTTGTGATCTGCTTTTACCAGTGATATCTTTGAAAGCAATATTGACTGGTTGTGTTAAAGTCATCTTTTATCTCTCTTTGTAGAATGTGAGCATGTTTTGAGAATACAAAGCCAAATCATACTAATCATACTACATTTATCATATTTTAATGTTGACTTTGGCTTAGTTTTAATATGTATAAAAAATCTGGAATTTATGTGCACATCTGTTTTCTATGTGTCTTTTTTTTTAAAAAAAGAAACTAAATAAATAAAAAAAATAACCTGCATACATCATATGCTGCAAAGATCTACTTTATATTCTTTTAGAGGACAAACTCCATTAGATATGCACTTACTGTACATTGGATTGTAAATCTTACAATTTAATGGTAATTCAGTGAGCAGTTATTGCTTCTGTGGCCTTTTTTTCTTTCTTTTTTGTCCCATCTCACTTGTGAAATAGGGTTACCCTTTACAAGTGTCACATCCATAGATTCATCTTTTGTACTCTATAGTTGTTCCTAGTGCATCATTCTAAGTGAAAAGAAAAATAGGAAGCCAAAGCTACAGGAGGGGCATTGGGGGAGGGAGGTCTATACATAGAAATACAGCATATAGCAGCAGAAAGACCAAGGCAGTTTAGCATCAATCTAACAGATTAAAATTTTGCTGTAAAGGTACATTTTCTTTAACCTCATTCTCATTCATTTTCCCATACCACTATGGCTGGTGTTTGAATTCCCAGGAAGCAGAAATGGTTTCTTAATGATACAAGCCTTTTTGCCTTGCTTACACTGTTAATACTCTTATCCCTTTTCTGATATGAAATACTTTTTGCAGAAACAATATACACATTTGTAAAGAAATTATAAAAGGATTCTCCTTTTGAAGATAATGAGTTCTCTTCAGGAACTGCAGGTTACACGAAACACAAATGAGCTCTAAGTGGAGGGATTTAAAGTCCTGCTACAGCATTTAATTTCTTGAGGAAAGGAGTTCAGTTCAAGGTTAGCCTGTTATTGTGGCACTGGCAACTACTTCTCTCATTCCTGTTCTTCTGCCAGCAGTACTGCACAAAAGGCAGTCATTTTTATTTAATACATAGGGAGGTATTAATCACTGCAGTGTTTTCTCACAAAAATTTGTCTTATCAAATTCATTGTTTCACCACTCATGACAATAATAGGTGTTTAATTACTCAATAAGAGCAGTTTATAGATTCTATTTTTCCTGTTTGCTGGACAAATGGTATTGATTTTGTACTTTGATGCAACATGAAACTGTATTAAACACAATTGGAATTCTAAGACTGGCAATGTGTATCAGTTACGGTAACTGAGCTCCTTGGTAAAGAAACTACATCTTCCAAATTTTCACTATATTTAAATTCCCAGAAGAGATTTTTAAGGACATTCCTTTTATTGCATGGGCTCTTGATGTCTTTTTTCTTGTTTTTCCCTAGCGTTTATGATTGCTACAAACTTTACATATTCAAGAGAAATGGTTTATGTGATATTTTTTCAGTTAATAATCCCTTTACAGTAGTAATAAGTTGTGCAGATTCCAACCTCCTCAACAATTTTACCATTGTCTCATTCTACCTTCATGCCATACTTATGAGCAAGATTTCTTGTGTGAAAAATAAAAATGATGTACCCCAAGCTGGAGTTTGGACAGTAAAAATTTATGAGGCTAGGGAAGACAGCAGACTTCTATTTTTTCTAGAGCTCTCAGTTTTCTTCAAAAGGTGACTATTAAGCCACATGTGGTTTTTTCTTTTACTTTCTTTTTTTAATTTTATTTCTAGTGATGGTTCTTATTATAATGTCATTCATGGCATGTTTTTCATATATCAATATCTGCATAGGCTTGAGTCCTTTCTTTAGGTAGGATTTTAGCTGATTTACAAAAGTTGCACTGCCAAAATGGTTGTTCATTGCTTCCTTTGTGGGTCAGTACATTTTTAATGACAATTCTTCTCTGCTGCTGGTGCTTTTGTAACAATTTTCAGTTGGGAGTGTTTAATGTTTTCTTATTTTGTGTTTACTTTTGTTTCCAAAGAATCAGAATTAAAAAGCATGAAATGAAGGTGAGCATACTCAAGTATCTATATCTATATCCAGAAAAGAAGAATGATTCCTGTTATTATACATTCCATTGTACACACTTGTTTAAGTAACCAAATCTTTATGATATTTTATATTTGTTGACTTCAAGCTTCTAGATAAATAAATTAGATAAAATCCTTGATGTACAATTCTTACTTTTTCTTCTTTTTTGTCTTATTTCTAGGTTCTGCTTGTAGCCTGTATTTTTCTTCATTTATCTCAGTTTCGGTATTTCCTAAAAATACAGAATTTGTGAAAAATGTACCATGACTGAAAAATATTTTTGAAGAAAGCATGTTACAGACAGTAATATCTGTGTTAAATTTTTCCTGCATTTACATGCTTTCAAAGTACAGTTAAAATAGAGAAAGAAAATGCAAGTATTTGAAACGCACTTTGAGTTGCAAATGAAGGTAGGATGTGTGCTTGTTGGGGAACTTTTTTGGTATCAAGGAACATCCATTGTTTAATCACCAGTTTTTAAAGGAAGCCATATTTTTGCTCCCTTCTTTGAGGATCTGTTCATATTGCTTTGTTTCACAATATGCGTATTAACATACTTATTTATATTCATGTTTGTGTTATAATTGTTTCAAATCTTTTACAGAATATTCCCCTAACTCTGAAAAGCTCTGGTTCCTTATTTAAGCTTACTTTAAGAGTTTCAGTGGGACTACTCGTGCTTAAACTTAAGGACATGCTTAAGTGCTTTGCTGGGTCAAACTTTATGCTGGGTGGACCTTCTTGTTTCTCCTTTCAGACAAATGATTTATTTCCTATGTGTTCTGAATAACTTGGATACCAATGGCTTATTCTGTTGTTTGTGTTTTAGGCAGTGAGTTAGGTGTTCTTCACTTTATGAAAATCAATACAAATTTCAATTACACAAACAGCAGGTAAGACATTAAAATTAAAAGGATGTGGGATGCAAATTCTAATCTGTGGTGATGTCTCAGCTATCCAGATGTTATGGGGAAAATTGAATAAATGTAAGTGGGATTCTGAATAATTGAATATATTGTTCTTATTTATTTGGATTACTGTAGCACTTAGAGGTCTCAACCAAGATGGTGACCTTGTTGTGCTGGTATTGTAAAAACATGTAGTGAGAGACTGTTCTGCGTCAGAGGGGTTACATTCTAAATAGCTGAGACGCACAAAGGTTAATAGGGACACAAAGAGGCGCTGAAATGTGAAGAGACTTGCCCAAGGTCATATAGCAGGTCAGTAGCAGAGCCGTGAGTTAAGCCTACATCTCTGGACTCCTATGCACTAGATTGCTTCTCCAATGATTAAACTATCTGCCTTTAATAGCTATTGAGGGAAGTAATTGTCTTTGATTTAGCAGGGAATTTTGGACAGTGATATTTGTCTGCATTTCTACTTGGTTTTTGCATGTCGTAGAAAATCTAGAGATATAATTCAGTAACGTGTAAAAGAACACTAATGCATGATTCTTATTTTGCTTCACTTACTGCAAATTTTGTAAATACTTTCTGAGAGCTTCATGCTGTTTCACAGAATGCTAGCTATGCTGGTGTTTGTTGCTGGCTGCACACCTATTTTTGCTTTTCAGGTGCAGCATGTGAAATGAGAGGTAGGGCTAGCCATCTTGATTGGCTCTCAGGGAATAAAGTTTTAATTACTTTGGCCAAGCCATCCTGAAGCCTGTATCCTCCTTATGACAGTTCACTTCAGAAGCTACACTGCTTCATTTCAGTAACTTTATTATCATTTGGCTCAGAGATTGCTATTTCGCCTTGGCCACAGATTTCATCAGTTGCCCGGTTCACCTTTGTCCACACTATACTTGTGAAATGACCTGCTCCTTTAGTGCTTGTCAATAGTAAATTGCTGCATCCTCAGTGTCCAGGCTGAAGCACAGTAAAGAACACAACCCCTTATTAAATTACCAGATTTTACACTAAATTTTTTTGGATTAAACCTCAATGTGAAAAGTCTTAATTACCATTTAATACCAAGTAATTAAAGCACTGGCTAGGGTCAACTATATAAAGTGCATCTGTTTGAACTACCACCTGATTAATAGGCTTGGTGATATAAAAAGTTCAGCACAAAAGCATGCTCTGCCAGGGTCACTGCTTTAACAGCTGTAGAAAGTGCAGTTTTTGCTGTAATTCTGTTCTAACAATTGGATCAAAATAATAATTTGTGAGGTGTTCATGGTTGGCTTCTCCTGCGTGACGTCAGATGAATTATTTGAATTTGACATCAGTTAAATTGGTTTTGTGGGATATATTGATGAGCAAACCAGTTTGGCTCAGATCTTTTCTTGATTTCATTTACATTCTTCAAAGTGAACAATCAAATATAATTTTTTTTTCCAGCCTTGTCTTCCAAATGGGAGTTAAGTTCAGGGAAGAATAGAAAGTAGTAATATGCTTCAGTTCTGTGTCTATATTTTCATCTGTTTGCATACAATCATTGATTTATTGAAGCTCAGGTGCTGTATGCACTTAGGTTTGTGTTTGCCTGAGAGTGTGTGTTTGGGAGTGTGTACACACAGAGTCATACTGAATAGCTGGCTTAATAGCTGTGTTTTTATATCCATATATATATATATATATATATATACACACCTCCCAGTATTGTATTCTGTTATGAATGCTTTTTCTGTGCCATGCTTAGCCCCAGAGGCTCTGGTCTGCAGGATCATTCGAAAATTGTGCTGTGTTCACATTCAGTATAGTGGGGTTTTGTTTTATTTTTTAAACTCTTAACAGTTTATTGATGGGGCCTGAGCAAACTGCTGCACCTTCAGAGGACTCAATTAGCTTTTGCAGGGCTCAGTGTGTGTGCAGCAGGCAGCCCATGCATTAGCAATTGCAGGATGGGATCTATAATGATTTTCACCTACTGACGACTCCGTGAGCATTAATTTTGACAACACCCTATAATGTAGGCAAGCATGGTTATCCCCACTTTATTACTGAGCCCTCAAGAAGAAGGATTAAAGCCTTGATCCCACTCGTAAGTGTGCATGTGCTTAGCTCTAAATATGTAGGCAGACCTGTGTGTTCAAGTGGAAGACCCTTTTTCAGCAAAGTTAGGGACATAGTTTTGAGCAAGTTTTGGGTCTGGGATACTTGATTCTGGCTTTGTTCTTCATACTTCAGCACAAAAAAAAAAAATTCAAATGCTTGCTTTTATTATGTACTACAATGATTACTTAATATATCATAGCAAGATTCTTAGCTGTCATATTTTCAGTGAAGATTGCTGACAGTCGTGAGTTTTTTGCTGTTAATTCACTTCAATTTTGGTGTCAATGTGGATCAGATGTTTTACTTAGCTTTTTTGTTACTGTCTTTGAATGCAAATTTTGGTTTCACCTGTGCTCTTTATAGTTATAGCACACAAAGTCCTTAACTGAGATTTGTGTCTCTGTACTGGATGCCCCACTTCTCTGTGAGAGCATGTGTGAAGAGGATGCTGTTAAAACCAACAGAGATGAAACAAGCAGATAGAGTTCTCTTGATGTTTTTTTACAATCTTCTTTGAAAACTACAGCTGTGGCGTAAGAGGAGCCAGTGAAAGGGGCCAATGTGCTTTTCCTCCAGCCTGGTTGGGGGTGATTCCTCCACCCCTCTAGGCAAGCCAAAATTTCCTTGAGGGCACTTCTTGGGAGACTAGCTTGTGGGCTCCCTCACAGCTTCCTGCTCCAGTACTCTCTTGCATAGACTACTGGCTCTGGGGGCTACATGCAGGTTTTGCAGGGTGCCAGGATTCCTTTTATTCCATCCTCTGTCCTGAGCTGCAGGAGTTGGTTTGTGTCCAGCTCCACAAATGGAGCACGGCATGGGCAGCTCAGGACCATATTGCAAATGGTACCGTATGGGGCTGGCACAGTTGCTGCTGAGTTCCTGTTCCTTTCTCTCCGGATGCTCGTAATTTGTCAGTTGTGGAGTGCACATTTTAAATAATAAATGGGAAATCCAAATTCCTTTCTGTTTTTTCTTAGGATCTGCTCATGATCTGTTTCTGATTGTCTCCTGCTAGATGGGAATGAATACGCTGATGTATGTTCGCAGGCTCTGATATAGCATTCAAAGCACTTACAAGTTGTTTTGTCAACAATATGCTTTTCAGTTTTACTCTTAAAACAGGACCAGCACAGCAATAAATTGAAACTTCAATATTCACAGTGTTTCAGGTTCTGATAAATAGACACAGCAAGCCTAGTTATTTTTTAATATTCCCACTACGATGAAATAAGTTTAGCTGAATGATTCTGTAGAGATGAACAATTTTGGCATACTGAGCCAGGAGAACAGAACCGTGCGATGCTAAGTAAGTTCACTGATTAAACTATAGAAATTACGCCTCAGGCTGTGCTGTAGTTGTACCTTCCTATAAAACTGTTCTTTTCATAATACAGCTGATAGACACAAGGCAATATAAAAATGTCAGTCATTCAAATTCAGGTATTTATACACACATTTCCAAAAGTCTTGCCCTATTTTTCAGGTGCTAAAATAGAGGCTGAAAAAAGTTGCCTGAGTAGCACTGTGATCTAGCTATCAGTGACTCTTGTGGTAGTCAGATAGGATTACTGAAGCTCCAAGGTGAATTTGTAAAAGAGTTAAATTTTGAAAAGGTAGTGGGGACAAGCCAGAAAGGATTTATTATTGTATTTGAAATTGTTTCCTGTTCGGACAGTAGCAGTGTGATGACAATAATACCAACTTTCTTTTTTAAACTGGATCTAGGCTTCTGAAGAATTTTCATATCCTCTGGTAGAACCTGTTGGAAATCTGTCCGCAGGACTCCAGATCATCTCACCTGAAAAACTTAGACTGGAAAAATTAGTGTCATGATAAGGAGTACTCATTGTTTTCCAAGTCCCTTGTTCCAAGACTTAGTCTGGCAAGTTCAAAACAGCCCTCCTGTGAAGATGTGACAAGACTCTGAAGAATTAGAACTCAAGTTCTCTGTCTTTAACTATGCTGGTTCTTTATTCTCAGAGATTTAAAAAGCTAGCTACTAGTTTAAAATTGTTCATAGATACCACTTTTGATAGGAGAATATGCATGAAAATGCTCTGTAGAAATTCCCTCTGCATACAAACAGAACTAAATAAACAACAGCAGAGTGGCTTTTGGTTTTGATTTTTCTGTGTTCTGGAAAACTCTCCCATGGACAGAACTAACTACATGACATTTCAGCCTGCTCTGAGGAGCTGAAGGTTAGTAACTGGAAGGAAGAAAAGAGAATTAATGATAAAGGTTGATACCCAATCTAAATAAATATTTGAAGGCTCTTTAACAATTGCAACCTGTCGATTTTTTTCAATGTGCGAAACTATTATATGCAAAGTAAGGTGCTGAGCACACATATTTCCTTTGATTAAATGAGTCCATCTCAGTTCTGATACCTGCTTGACACAGTTTAAGAAAAAAAAAAAAAGAAAGAGTTGGCTGAACAAAACAGAGTTGTTTGGTTCTATTAAGAAATGTCACCATTTATCTAAGTAAAACTGTTAAGCCGTAACCTGTATCTTTTCTTTCACCTTGGTGTATGTCAAGGGTAAAGGTTCAAACCAATCCTTTTCTTGTACATAATCATGGACTGCAATTAATTACAATCTAGTTCTTTTAAAAAGAATTCATTAAGAAATCATACCGGATGAACAACCACTAAAGTAGCAAATTTGATGCATTAAGAATTACAGGCTTACCATGTAACTTTGTGTAGTTTTACCAACACGTAGATGAACATTAAGTGTAACTCCTGTGTTATGGCAGTATTCACAGAAATGAAAATTAGAGGAAAAAATTAGCATACAACTAAACCAAGCCTCTATCTTTTTCATTAAGAGAGAACATTGGCTGTCACTGTGCAGCAAGGAAAGCCTTTGCACGATCTTATGACAAAATGTTGGATGTTAAATAATGGTTTACAAACTAGTAAGTGACCACAAAATACTGCAGACCAGTTTTTAATGTGGAAAAATTGTCTTCCCTAAAAGAATACAAAATAAAAAGAAAAAAAGTAATTTATTACCCTGGAAGAAGATAAACTGGGTCTAAACAAGTTATCTGAATTCTTGTGTAGCATTGCAGCTGCCACAAAGCAGCCCTGGTAGACTGCTCACTAAAGCACTGGGCGGTTGAGGCCCATCAGCCATTTCAGGTACCTAAACAGTTGGTGATCTGACCAGGAATCTGGAGGGTGAGGTAGGAAGATATATCTGAAATAAAAAAGTACGTTTGCAAGAATGATGACAGTAACAAGAATCACGAGAACTTAGATTGAAGACCTGTCTGTCTGTCTCTTGGCAGAGGTCAGTAGTGAATGGTAGAGTCTGGATGCCATAAGTGTGGAGCTGTGCAGGAGCTGCAGACACTGAGGCAGAAGTCGTTTGCACCCACACTGCCATAGGCACTGCAGTGCTCAGCAGGATGTTTAGTTTCCAAAGGGATGTAACTGTTTGCACTGTGTAAAGCCATTGAATGAGAAATAAGAATGTTTTAACTGATTGCCATAACGTCTAACCATTGAAGCAGATTCAGGGAGAGCCTTTTTTTTTACTCTGTGTACAATTGTTAGCTATTAGCTAATGTTAGCTATATGCTAATGGATCTAATAGGAATAAAATAAGACAGGATTCCATAGAAATGGCTTGAACTATCACACTTAATAGGCAGTGATAATCCTTCTGTAGTTTTTTTAATCACTATCAACTTCTATAGAAGTAATATTTTTCCCCTGTCAAATTTCATAGATTGGAAATGTCTTAAAATTGTAATTTCCAGCAAATTTATACAGAGTTTTTCATAGGAATATATATACTGCTGTGAGTACTGAATTAGAAAGTTTTAAAAAGGAAATAATTATAGAAGTAGAACCTTCCAAGACACAGTCTTCATGGAATGAGTCAGTGGGAAGATTCTTACTTATGGTGCCTCCAGAAATGTTCTGCCAGAAGGAAATACTGTATTTAAGACAGAGATAAGAGAATGGTAGACTTTTTTCTCTGGGAAAAAAAAAAGAGTGGGGTGTTTTTTTTTTTTTTTTTTTTTGACAGGCTCACAAAGTAGAACTAGTGTGATGGAAAGAGAGAGAGCTGCTGTACCCTAGCAATGTTTTATGGCAGTTAGGAACAGCTCAGGAATGTAGGCAAAGGTTTCACAATGGTTGTCTCTCATCTAAAAGAGGCCCCGTGGTCCTGCTCATGTGGTGCTTGACAGGGACCCAGGTTCTGGGGTTATGGTTCTGGGGCTGCAGGAGAGTGACTGTGGGATGCTGTGGTCATATGCATCTTCTGAGGCTCACCTCTGCATCATCCTTGCTCTGTCATCAGACTGCTCTGTGGCTTTTACTCTCTAATGGTGGTGGTCATTGTGGTTGATGTCAGGAGGCACAGAGGTGGCAAGTGCAGTTTTATTATGAGTTGTACCTCTGCTAAGTCAATAGTTTTTGGAGAGAGAACTAGAACAAATGTCTGACTGGAAGAAACTCTACCCTAAGTTTAAGTTGCTTTTGTATCATTTGAATTATTTTTCATCGTTCACAGGATAGCTTTTTAGTAACAATCTTTGTCTTATACAATAAAAGCCTCATCCAGGAAAGCCATATTTAAGTGTGGTTTTAAGTACATGAAGAAGTTTGAACTTTTTAAAGTGAGATGCTCCTCTAGATGGAGTGTAGCTATATTAATAATTCCCTTTCAACATCGCTGCTGTAGAGTACTTGGAGAGGCTTTTTTGGTTGGTTGGGTTAGGATTTATTTGTGTTTTGTTTTTGCTTTTGGGTTTTTTTTTTCACACGTTAGGCCAGGTCATGTAGTTAGGAAAAAGCAGCCAAGTTTTCAGCACTGCAAACCTTCCTTTTAGTCAAGTTGAAGTCTCTCTTCTTAAAATGGAAGTTTTTGTGTCATGTCCAGGGCTTTGAAAGTCCTTAGACTGTGAAATAATGAATTTATGTGTAAAACTACTAATGTGAAACAAAACATCTTCAGTAGCACTTAAATGCATTGTGGAAATTTTGAAGAATATTCCCTAATATCATGATACTGTGATTTACATTTCCAGGTATACTGCAATCATTAAATATTGAGAATTGGATTCAAATACATCAAAATTAGGAACTGCTTTGCACAACTTTTATGCTTCACTCTTCTTAAAAGTAATTGGAGTATTTAACCTTACTCTCCCTCTGTTTACTAGAAAATGCTATTTTTTTAACAATTGTAAAAATACTAAAGCAGATCAAGCAGTTATTTTGTCAAAGAAATTGAAACATTGTTGCCTAAATTCCACAAATAAAAAAACCAACTAAATAATCACCCTGAACAGATTTGCACAGGGACCTCAGTCAACCTTTATAAAGGATAATTACACTGGTGTTTTAACATGGGGCAAAGGAAATGATAAAAGTAGGGCATAAGAGACACTATTCCTATTTTGAGAAGACAGTAGAATAATTGGTAAGGGATTTTTATTGCTGCTTTATTATGTAGAGGGTTTTTTTTACTTTCACTCTTAAGCCCTGTGTTTTGTGGCATGAATCTGGGCAGAGATCTCCTGATGTATTTCTAGAACACTTTTGAAGTTGTGGATGTTTGTGCTTATTTTCATTCTTTTTTCCTCTTCTATATGGGTGTAAATACAGGGCAAAACTAATTTTTTTTAGGTTTGTACTGCCTTAATTTGACTATTTCTATTGAGTAAAATTCTAGAATTAAAAGAGTGGCACTGTGAACATCTTGCAATCTTGAACTTCTTTTCCAGTGTCGCTGTAATACTTGTGTTCTGTACTGCACCATCATTTCATGAGATCTAAAGATTGGGTTTCAGCAGAAAGTGCAAGCAGCACTACAGAATTAGCATTTTAAAACCAAGTAATAAACATTTATTTTATTTTGGTATATTTATTTATCAGTTTTAATTTTTCCAAAAGAAAGATGTTTTTAACAAACTTGCTTTCAATGGGTTTTTGTTTTCTTGGCTTTCTTGTGCATTTTTTGCAAACAAAGATGATGAAAGAACTTAGCTCTTCTAGATTCAACGTCTGTCCTGGAAATAACATAAATTTATGTGCTAAAGAATAGTTTCACTGTTAGGGAATAATTATATAAATAATAAATATGCAAGTAATTGAGTAACTCTGTGGGACATTTAGTTATTGCCTTATCTTCTTTGCAAAAGATATTAAAAATTATAAATAAAAAAATAGAAATTTTTCATTTAATCTTGCTTGAACTTTTTCAGATCCCCTCTGATTAATTTAAAACACTTCAAAATTATTTTGAAAGGAGTCGTTCTATGCAAAATGCAGGCATGAATTATTAGTTTTGTTTTGGTTTATTTTTCAGGATTTGTGTGACAGAATTTCATCTAATGCTCTATCCAAACCAGAAAACTTTACTTAGTTTCAGCCCCAAATTACATCATTCAACCCTAGAAGAAGTTTCCTCCATTTCAACAAATCGAGCCCAAGTTTGTGTGACAGTGGATAGATGAGGTGAGCTGATGAGGGCCTGGGAGGCATTGCAATCAGAGTGGCAGGTGAGGCAGCTCTCAGTGAATGGATTTGAAGGACTAAATGTGAGGGTTTAGAAATGGAGGAATTGCCATAGTGGATTACAGCTGAAGTCCATAATGAAAATATCTCAAGTTTGTCAGTAGCTATCAGAAAACACATTAGAGAAGGGTGTACAAAAATAGGGTAACAATCAAAAACAATCTGAGAGGAATTGTATCAATTAAGTCTAGATCTGTTTTACAAAATCTGTTTCCTAAAGTTTGCTATTGGTAATCTTAACCCAAGGCAGTTTATCATGGTATAATTGAATTGCACACACATCATCAGACTGGTATGAGTTTTCTTTTCCTATTTTTTAACCCGCTGCTGTGGATTAATGCAGTTAGACAATGTGTTCCCTGTGAACTATGAGCTATCTGACAGGAGATACTGATACTAAGATGAACAGCAAGGACTACTTTTAGTGTATTCAAACAGCTTAATTGAGTTTGGGACATTTGCTTTGAGTTAGATATAGTAGCAGGAAAAAATTTTATGGAAAGCTGAACCTGCCTGTACTAAAATTTGCTCTTAATGTGGAGGCTCTTACAAGGACTGGGTAGCTGCAGAGGACTCACATTGTACAAATATACGTGATTCATTTCAATTGGTCTTTTAAGTTTTTAAAATCACATTTTTCCTCTTACTGCACTGTTTTTGCCAGTGTAAAGATCATAAGTTTTATTTGATTATATTTTGGTAATCTGTTAAATGAGACTAGGTCACCTTGCACCATGCAACATTTCACTACACTGCTAAAACTTAATACCATCTTTTTATCTTTCACTGAGTGGATGTCAGAGGGCGCAACATTAATATAAGACAGGCATTTCTAATATATCATGAATAGCCTTAAAAGAAAACCCCAAAACTTCAAAAAATAAACCTAGGAAGTAAAAATTGACGCTAGGCTGGTGAATTTAGTCACCTTTCTCAAATGCTGAATGGTTTTCTGTGTATGTATCTCATCTATCGCAAGACCTATTTTTTGTCAGGCAAGGCTATTGACAAGCACAGGTGGTTTCCTTAGTTGAATATATTTTTTTTCTCTTGGGGTGGGAGATGGAAAGATTTCCATGAAAAAGTAGTCAAGAACTGAAGGTAATACTCCAAAATAAGACCAGTAGCTTTTCAATGGATTTAAGTTCACTATTAAAAACTGGGAGGCCTGGGATTTTGTGCTCTTTTGTATTTGTGTTTTTTTTATTTACTTTACTTTCTGTACCTTAGAAATTAGTCTATATTTTCCAGTTCTATAGCATTGTCAGGTAGGTTAAATCAGGACCTTATGAAGTGTTCTAAAAAAAAGTACATACTATTAGTAAATAATGGAGCCTTTGCCTCTATCTTTTTGTGTACTGCATTTGTCAAATGTGCTAATCCAAAATCACGTGGCAATAAATACAGATGTGGATAGCTTTGTGTACATTTATACTTTTTTATGTTACATGTCTACAGATTTATTTAGCTATATCAGAATGCTGGGTTAGATACAGCTTTTTGTAGCAATGTCTTTGCATGCTAATTTTTATATATAGTAGAAAATACATAGTGCTTATCTGCTAAGACATGTGAAGGTGATGTAATTTTTTACATTCTGTGATACTTAAGAGTAGAAGAACTCTAGCAAAATTCTGAACATTAGTACTTGGTTGGACTAATTGTGCTATTAGGTTAAAGCATAAGAGAGAGAGGGATAGCTATAGTGGTGTGCAGGACTTGAGCAGAATTTATCATTTAATAGGCTGGATAATGTGGTGAGAAAATGCATTAATGTTTCAACTCTAAATATTCATGGCCAAAACTTGATTAAGGTAATAGTGATAGTTAGTATCTAATTTATATGTAATAGTTTTGGAAAACAAGACCTTTAAGATCATCAGTCCAGTCATCTATTACTGCAGATGCCATGTCATGTAATTTCTTACCTAAATTTGTTGAATTCCATGAATTTATGGAGCTCCATGCTTAGCATTGATTATCTGCACAAAACTGATATTTTATGTAGCAAAAATCAGTGTTAATATGTTCACTTACATTAGCACGCTAGAAATGTAGAAATTAGTAGCTAGACATACTGGTTAAGTAAACAGTTTGAGGGAATTAATTCATTCCTGGTTTTTAAAATAAGTTTGCAAAGAACTGTCACTAGTTTTTTCCCTCCCCACAGTTCTGCCATCTTTTCAGTACAGAACAAATGCAGATCTACCTTCAGTATTGGCAACACCCTCCCCTGGAATTAGGTGGTTTTAACAGACTCCTTGATTTCTTTATAAAATGTTGGCTAAGATAGGTGGCTTTCCAGGCAGATTTTGTGAACTAATAAGTGACCTTTACCACAACCAAATGTCACTGTTGAATTTCCTCGGCCCTTTAGACTCAATAACTATGTTTTGTTTGTTTTGGTTATTAATGTGGGTTCTTTTTAATTCCCATATGCAAATGTAAAAATCTATCACATATGACAACATCTAAATTTATGGCAGTCCCGAGAGGACCTTGGGTCCATAAACCAGTAGCTTTATTATGTAATGCTGCATAAATGCTGTATTTTCATCTGTGACAGATATAATCTTGAACCTGTATTTTTCATGTTACTTAACTGTTTCAAAACATCGTGTGTGAGAGAACGCATCAAAATGGAAATTGCTTCTACAGAGGCAGCAATAAATATTGGTTGGGTATATTGCACTGTTGGGCTCCATGTGTTTTAGGATGTTCTCAATTCTCTTGCCCTAATCAACACTGTAAATACATGCTGCATTTTCTGGTCATCCATTTTTTGGATTAGCAATTTGATCCTTGCAGTTTCTACCATACATTCTGATTCTTTACTGTATATAGTCATAGTTATATAACAGCATCCCCTAACAAAATAACTCTGAAACCTCCTGTCTTTTCCAGCTGTTCAAAGAAGGGAAAATCATGCAAATTCTGTGCATTGTATATAAGTTAACTTGTAGTTACTTGAAGATTATCTGGTTAAACTGAGAAAAATCTTTACATTCATGACAAAGTCTGTATCCCTGTGACACAGAAATTTGCCATCTTCTCATTAAACATTGGGATGGGTTATGTTTTGTTTTAAAAAAGGTACTTACTATATAACCTCCAGCAGAGAGTAAAATAGTTTATAGTGTGTTATTGAAAGGTATCAATATGTGCAGTGATATGTGATATAAAAAGGAAAAAGAAGCAACATAGGTTAAATATGTCTGATTTTGACAATTTCATGCAGGAGGTTTTAGACAAAGTTGTTGGCATATTGCTTTTATCGAATACTCCCTGAAAGGATTTTGCTTAAGTCATTTCTCCTTTAAAGTCTTTATAAACATGTAGTTCATGTCCCATTTTTTATCTACTGTCTCCTTGATGCCATTGAGTTAGAATAGAATCATAGTTCCCCATCTTGTCTTTCAAGTGAGCATAGTACTGTGATGGCCATGTACCTTATTTAGTTTTAGGGCCCTTTATTGTGTCAGTGATACCACTGTGTTTCCTGTGGAGCCTGAGTACTCTTATGAATGACTTTCCAGCACCGGACATAGTATATACCAATTTTCTATTGTATACTTTTCTCTGTGGATCAATATGGATTTTAATTAACATCCTAACAAAACTATAGTTATGCTCAAAGGTCTCTCTCCCCATGTATCTTGCCAGAGACTTGGTCTTCAGCAAGTTCCTATCACACCTATGGTTGTCAAGAACAACCATAATTGAAATCGCTTTTCATTTATCCTGAGGCAAAGGTATTTTTCTTTTCTTTCTTTCTTCTTCAGTAGATATGCACAGAAGTTTGCTAACTGGGGGGATGGAGCTGCAAACCTACTATAAATATCAAAGGTGACTTGACAGAGATTCTTGGAAGAAATTTCCACCATACTGGAATGCAGTGACACTGTTTCATTCAACTGCTTTTCCACATTGCATTACATTAATGACCGCCTTGCAGGTTTCTTGGCAGATGAGAAGAAAAGGAAAGTTGGATGATGATTTTGAATGAAAGAGGATGAAGATGAACTGTTAGCCTTAAAGCTTGTATGAGGTAGTCGGAACATGAAGAGCTGTGAAATAGGTCAGTACTTTTGTCTTCTTTTTACATCAGTTGTTCTGCAGACTGCTTTTACAAATGTTTAGCTTATATTCACACACAGCACTGATATTTCTGTGTCTTCCCCTTGACTGTACACTATCTGAGATTATTTTCAGATGTTTTATCCCTTCTGTCATGTAGCTTTTGAAATCTCTTGTGCTAATAAGCATCTGATAGATCTCACCAGGAGTTCTTGGCTTTATCTTTAGTCTTCCTTCATTCTAACAATTCTGCCTACAGTACATACTGTTCACAGGGTAGATCTCGCATATTGCTGTTCAGCTGCCAGGCTCTTGAGTAATAAACCCTGCATTTCATTTCTGAATGAGTGTAAATTACAATTTTAGGAGTGTTCTTCCTCTGACAGGAGGCAGAGTCCAATGCCACATCCTTGACCATGGATGAAGAGTGCACAGCAGTCTGGAAAATGACTTTATCACATACCAGTTGGTTTCTTAGGATGCTTTCAAAAATTACACCTTATCTGACAGTTCCTTCTTGAAGTGGAAGAGATTTTATGGTGCTCCTTGTGGTTCTTTCATATGGGATTTGGGAACTTGGACGTTCAATCCACAATGCCATGTCTTTTCAAGGTTCTGTAACCATTCTGCTAAAAAAGCAAGTTAGAATTCAACACAATTTCAAGTCATACACAACCAGCCTAATAATGATTTTATTACTTAATCCAGTTAGACTTCTAAATGTTTCGCACTGTTACTTAGATTTGGGAAGTTGAATCCAGTATTAATCAAAACCAGAAAGCCCATTTGCTTTTACTGGATTGTGTTTGGATGTTCACTTGTCTAAATATTGCATTATTGTTATTTGCCCAAGGTCTCTTTAGGTCTCTGAAACTGAAATAGGGTTCTCTATTCCTCCCATCTTACAGTACCCAGCAATTCCAGGATGATCACTTACATTCTTTAAGGCTTTCAACTAATGTTTCCCACTGTGAACACACAGACAGCATTATATGCAGTGGCAGTGGGAAGGAACCCCAAATGTTATTAATATCATATATACATTATCTATTAGTTTCTTTCTGTGTGTTTTCTGGTAGCACTTTAAAAATTGCTACAAGTTACCTGCATGGATTAAGGAAAGTAGTGATACTGCTGTGTTATAACATGGATTGGAATCTAACTAGATGCCCTTTTCAGTAGCTGCATTATTATTGTTATTAAATTCATTAGTTTTGAGGATAAAACTTTTAAATAATTCCATTACTTACAGCAACTTATACTTTTGCTTAATAAGTTTTTCTTTATCAGATATTACTGTCAACTGTGCTGTATCTAGTACAAATACTGCTTATACACCATCACATGCTTAGATGTCATTTTATTAGGAGCTGCTGGCTCAGCAGAATGAGAATATTAATCTAAAAAAAGTGTATTTTTTTCCAACCAACGTAAACAAATCTATCCTACTTAGAGCTGTAGTGTCAATATTTTATACTGTGTGTGTTGACTTATTCATTGTGGTTTTTGGCATATGGGACAACTCTGAAGATTCCATTTCTGGCCTTTCATTTTAGACCACTTCAGGGTATTTCTGGCCCTTATCTGAGATATTTTTTCAGCCCCTGAATAATTTTCATGCATACTTAGATGTGCATTCTGAAATTCTTTAGAAATTCTGTATATTTAAACACAGTCCCATCTTGAACTAAACATTCCCTCCTTGGTGATATGGAGAGTGGGTACTCCAGTAAGTGTGTTTCATTCTGAACAAAAGCTTTAGCAATTAAATTTTGTCCCATGTTCTAGACAATGTCTACAACTGCTAAAGCTTTTCAAGCTTCGACCTCAGCTTGCAGATGGTCCACTGATTGCTGGAAGAGGAAAAACTTATATCTACCTTGGAAGGAAGGAAAGTTTGCTGAGCATTTCTAGCAAAAGACAGATAGCTTAAGATCCATTTTTGTCAATGCTGGGTTCTTTTCAATACCAAAATGTTGTAAAGACTTATTCAGTAGGTAAGTTTTAGCTTTATTACTTCTATGTTTAGAAGACCATTGTAGGATCATTGTGTCAGTAATATTCTTACTCATACACCCATAGAAAATATTAAGAGTTTCTGATGCAAATACTAGCAAAGAAATGAAACACCGATTGCCTTGTCCAAGATTTTCATTAGAAATGCTTTTCTCGGGTGTAAATCATCAGTTCTTTACATGTGTCTCTCATTCCAGAGCTCGTTCCACAGCATCATTATACTGTTGTATGTCTGATAGAGCCTGTCATGAAATCAGCTTTTCCAGTTAACTTCTTGTCTAGATTTGTTGTTTCTGCTTTCTAGAATGTAACAGGTTTGCTTAGCTTTATCCTTTGAAAGTACTGGTTCTTGCTCGGAACTTCCTGGTCACACTCTCTGGCTTTTCACCCCACTCCAGTTAAAATATCATTACCCTCCAAAAAAAAAATGTTTGTGTCCTTTATATCATCAAAGTTGTCTGGTTGAAGATAGTGCCAAAAAAAAGTTGTTCTTTTATGAAGAAATTTATGGCTTCTGTGAATAATTCTTCTTTGATAGTGGTGCTACTGTCATTTATTTCTTTGTCCCTACCATATGTGCTCTGTAGGTTTTGCTGATTGTCTGCAAAATGATGCAATTGTTGCTTTTCTCTAAAGAGGCCAACAGGAGATAGGCACGTCCAGTTGCAAAAGGCACAGCAGAAGGACTCCTTAGGTGGTGTATTCTGCAAGACACGATTCTTTCTGCGTTGTCTTTTCTCCTCAAGGGTGATCCTGTGTGCTTTCTCAAAGGCATCAGCAGCGTTATAGATGGTGTGTCTCCAGGCCTCCCAGTTGGAGGCCAGAGTAGACCAGTGATGTTGATCAATATGGCCAAGGCTGAGATGTTGTTTCAGGGAGTCCTTGTATCTCATCTTCGGGGCTCCTCCTGTGGCAGCGGGTGGCAAGTTCACCATAAAGCAGGATTTAGGGAGGCAGTGGTCCTTCATCTTTAGCCACCAGCGTGCTTGTAACAAACGTGAGTAGAGCCTTCCCCAAATCTTCTTTCGTGAAGCCTGGCCATGATGATGATGCTTTTCTCTCTTCTGTGTTAACCCATGTATTTCCACATGATAGTTGTCAAAACAGGTACAACTCCAAGAGGTGTTTTTGTTAAATTCCAGCTTGAAATTTCTGTACTGTTCTGGTCAATGCTCCTTGTAATATTTCTTATAATATTTTGAATTCTTTCTAATTTTAAAAGTCTATTAGCTTCTCTCTGGTTTCAGTTTGAACAGTTATGTCACTTGTTTTCCTTTATCGTACAAGTGTAGAGAACAGTGTTCTTCAAATTCTGGAATAACTTCGTAGCCACCTTCAACTGAATTTACTGAAAGCTGATATGTGTATCCTGTGCTTCAGAGACAGTTGATATCTAAAACACCTGACTACCTTTCTCTTTTGCTGGCACCTTTGTCCTGCAGATATAGAATTTCACTCTTATTAATTATTTGGGGAAGAGAATGTTGATTTGGCACCATATTTGCTCTGTTTATTTTTGGGAAGTGTTTTACTCTTCTTCCTCTCACTCCTGTATGACAGTGCATGCAGTGAGACTTGATCACCTGACATGCACATGAGATCACTTTTTTCTGTATCTTTCTCCAAAATGAGAAGTCCTCATCACTCCTGCAGATAACCTGTTTGAAGGGACATATTAAAGACACAAGGAAGGACAGCACAAAGGTGAATGCCATGATATCACCATTTGTCTGTAGTCTTATCACCTCTTGTAAGCCTATCATCATTGTGTCAGTAGTCCAGTGACAATCTTGGCATGTGAGGGAAAGTTTTCATTAGTTTCTGTCTTTCCCTAGTGGTAGCCCACCACAGTAGCAGCAAAGTTATTTTGCTGGCTTAGCTTCACCCAAAGATCTTTGCTTTAATTAGATGATCTACCTATCATTGATTCTGTAGACCTTAAGTGAAAATTATCTGGGAAAATGTGGGCATGAAGAATTGCCAGGTTTAGTACCAAGTATGTGCACATGCTAGATTTAATTCAAGATACTTCCGAGATGGGTTTTTTTGCAGTTTGTTTTTCAAAAGATCTCCCCTCTGTCCTAATCTCAATACCTCTGATACCCATTTTCCTTGCCAGCCTGAAGGGAACTGGGAGGGTTTGAATGGTGCACAAATGGCCAGAATTCTCTTGGTCTAGCGACAAAAGTGTTTTGGAATGGGACATCCATCACCAATAAATAGCAGGGAAAAGGGTTGTATATCAAGGTTGCCCTGTCAGAATCTACTTCACTAGAAACAGGCTAAGATCTGGGGTTTTTTAAGGATCTCAGTTGCGACCTGAGAATTACCTAATTTTTTTTGCCAAAACCTTAATGAATAGGAAAACAAGTATGGGTATTTCCCAAAGATGATACTAATACTTAAGAAAGTATATGTTGCAATGAAGGAACATATTACTTATGAGAAAGAGCAGCTTAATCTCAAAATGTAAAAACTGTAGCAGTTGATTCTTGTAACCTCTGAAAATTAAGGGGGGGGCTGTTGAAGAGAGTAAGTCTGGGCAACTCTCTAGTATAGTTCTAAGATATTCTAGGGTTTTAAAATAATAATTTTAGGAAGAACACTTCTATTTCTCAGGTTAATAGAAAAGCAGAGAGAAAACCTAAAATATCACACAAATCTGTGATGACCTTGATAATTAGCATTATAAATCCAAGTGCAAAGGCAGCTGGTTCTAAAATGAGTGCCACTAAGGCAGACTCTTCACAGGATTAGTTTTAGTTCTTGAATTTTTTCTCTTTTGCACTGATTGCTTCAAATGATGGGAGAAATTGGAAACATCTTTGTTATTCAGTAGCCAAGTATTTTATCCTTTTTAGAAGAAATAGAAATGGTAACAATATTTATGTTACCATAAGTAACATAAACTACGGTAACATAAATATTGTGGTCCTTTACTGTGGTCCCTTCCAACATCACCCATTGTGTGATTTACCAGGACAGTTACCAAAATGAAATTATTAATATAGTTGTCTTTGGTATAAAAGGGATTAGAGTAAAGGGACAAACATTCCTGTTCATGAAATAAATTGAACTTAAGACTCTGTCATATGTATAATTTATTAAAAATACATGTTCATATATTTGTATAGTTCATACTTATAAATGGTATATATATAAATGGCCCTTCTCTTGGTGTCATTCTTAGGTGGCTTTTTGTGGCACCCTTTTCTAGGAATTCTGGAGCTGACCTCACTCTTTAATACAAATATTTAAAAAAAAAATACTTAGCTCATGTTTAAAGAAAATAGTCTCATATGGACTGCAGAGAAGAGGTATTTAATATTAAATGCTAAGGCTAAAGGGAGTCTAAACATTCTTTGTCCATACTAGAATTAAAACACATTATTTGAAAGATTTACAGAACTTGATTTTAAAATACAGCACTTGTTTCTTGCAAAAGTCCAGTTACCTCTTGTGGAATTAGTTAGGGCCATCTAGAAAGGTCCAGTTTTCAGCCATTTTTTTTTTCTCTAATCTGGAAGTTGAAGGAAAGTACCACAGCTGAAGTAAAGAAAATGTTAACCTAAGGTATTTCACTTTGCTTTGTACTGAAGCAGACCAAAATTGCTCCTGTTTCAGGTGAGAAAGGTTGTCTCCAATGGATGGACAGATATTAGGAGTTAAGTGTGGTAAATCTTTGAAACAGTTGGATCTGCAGCTCTGCTTATGTCACTGGTTTTAAACAAGCACTATTTATAAGGGTGTATATTTTTTTCCAGAGTGAGACTGCAATAGGACTTTGTAATTTATAAAATAAATGTAAATTTATAAAATAAATATATATAAATATATATAAATACATATATAAAATTTATAGTTATCATGGTGTTAGTGATGGGAAGCTACCAAAAATCACAGATTGGGAACAACACTATTAGTGGTTCACTTTACTGTTAAAACACACAATTTATGTAAACAATGTTTATGTGTCTTCAGCAGGGTTCTACTCAGCTTAGTTATTGCATCTTATCGCTCACGTAAGAATATATTTTATTTCATAGTGGTGACCTTCCAGTATATTTTTTTGTTCATTATTGTTTAACCAGACAGAGAAAATTAACAACAGAGGCTTATATGCATTTATATATGTCTGTGTATATGTATCAGTATGCACATACATAAATATGCACTTACATATTCACATACATGTATGCACATATATACATGTATGTGTACACACTCGAATGTCAAAGCATCAAATGTATAAAAATCCACACAGTAGGTTATGCATGAAATCTGTAAATCTACTGTCAACAATCAGTATCGCTAGTCCTTCCCCCTTCCTCAGGAATTTAGTGCTTAATGTGATTCTTTTGGCTTAAAATTGAAGAATTTTATTAGTTGCTAGAGCTATTCAGTAAAAGGGTATTTCAAAAAGAAACGTGAATTGTAAAATGCAGCAGGACACTTACTGAACTGTTGGTATTGTTTTGTCAAAAACTGATTTAAAATGAAGTAGAAAATTGCCGAACCATCAAAGTATGGGATGTGGGAAAGTTAATATATTAAAGAAACACTATCATGAGAAGAAGAAGAGCTATTTTAAAAATGATATTTTAAGAAATTCACTTATATAGAGAATAGGGCAAAATCATAATCTTTTATGAGCCCAATAAAGACTACCTAGCTACTCCCACTTGATACAATACTTTTCTTATTGAACTTAAAAAAATAATCTACTACAGAGGACTTTTTTGTGCAATATAGGTTTAGTTAGCTTTTTAACTTAAAATGGAAGAATGATGATACTGTGCTTTGAACTGATGAGGCTGATGCACAGTGCCCTGGACCAGCATGTGAATGGAGTAATGTATGTAGGGGCAGGGCTGGTGCCCTGCAGTCAGGGTGTTCTGATTTGACTTGCTGCTATGGCACTGGCTATACTGACAATCTGTGTGGTTTGGGAGGGGACTTATAGTAGTGCCTGCTTTAAAGATAGAAATATGCTTTTATTTCTTCAACAAAACTTGGGGGTATAACTTTTGCTTTTGAGACAGGCTGCACAAGTAGCTGAACAGGAAGTTAATCCTTCCTATTTTATTTGATGTGACTTCTTGACACTGGTCCACTGTATAGGATGATCATGAGGCATTTTGGAAGATGATTTTACTTAAGATCACTTGTTAATGTTTGTTTAAATAGTTATCTCAGGCATTTAGAGTACAGACAAAAGATAAGAACAATTAGTATTTGTATTTTGCTTTGTATTTTTGTCATTTGTGGTTCCTCTGAATATAACCTGCTGATAGTAAGACATGGTAAAATATTTGCATTTCCTAGTTCTCTTACCGTGTGACTCCTTGCTACTTCAGTCTATTCTTACATGTCCTTATTTGTGGTGTGTAAGTCACTGCAAGGGTGTGGGCTGTTTAATTCCTATTAACCTACTGAGCTGTTAAAAACTTGTTACGATGTGTTAGAAATACGGATTTTCATGCAAAGTTCAAATGCAAGAGAATACTTTATAAGGAAACCTACCCTTAATGGAAAACCAAGTTGACAGGACCTCCACCTGAAATTGTAACCTAAAATGATTTCAAGCCCCACCTAGGATTGTTGCATTTGAAATATAATGAGTCTCTTTGAAGTCATCTGGCTTTGCTTATTTGACAGTATTTTAGAGACAATCTAAGCCTTGTTCATGTTGGTAAAAAAATTCCCATGGATTTCTGTGGACTCTGAGTTTAACTTCTATTTAACAACGGCTCTCGGTGGTCTGTGGCTGCTCAGAGGTGCTTCCTTTCCCATGTACCACCACTTGTGTCTCTGGGTTTCCACTTCTCACAGAAGTTTGTAAGCAAACCCCACGCAGCACAGAAGGGCGTTTGTTGGAAACATCAGGTTTGAGTTTGAGTTTGAGTTGGCCTCAGAGAGGTCTTCAGAGCTAGAAGGAATGGAAAGACATGAGGGCATTTGACAGTATCCTCTACACATCTACAGTACTGAAAGAGCATCTCTCTGAAACTGTTTTAAGGGGAAATTATTACATGTCAAAATATATTGCTTACATTTTTAATCAAATTTTGTCTGTCCTGTCATCTTTGGCAAGCATTAATTAACTTGAAAAATCTTGAAGTCTGTGCTTGTTTATAACATGGTGGCTGTAGTTAGAAATTAGTTAGAGCTCCATTCCTAAAGTGCAGCCTGCCTCCCCATTAAGAAAGTCTTTGTTTCCCTATGAAGAGCCTTGTCGTGGCTATAACACTTTTTGAAAAATACTCCCTGTGAGCCATCTAAGAATCAACACAGGGTTCAGATGTGTTTTCTTCCTTAGGAGCCCAAGTCTACCTTTCACCCATCTCTGCACCCTGCTCTCTTCTCCCCACCACTTGGAGAAGAATGTCTGAAAACAGTTGTCTTCTTACCATTTCCTCCCACCCGCTCTACTCCTCTGTACCCAAGTGCCTCCCAGAAGCAGTTGAAGGGTTCTCCTAGGGAAGGTGAGTCTGACTGTTTTGGCAGCCTGCTGCTTTAGCAACTGAGACCCAGCTCTCTCCTTTGGCACAGACAAAGCAGATGTCACTCATCAAAATACATTCACCATGGTAAACATGGGAAAATGAGCCGATGGGAATGCGATATGAATACCTTGAAAAACTGCAATTATGATTAATGCTTCAAGTGCTATTTACTTTAACATTTGACCAAGACAACACCGCTAATTTCTTTTAGCTCAATGTGAAATTTTGAGTCTAATTGTTCTAATTGGCAGAAAAGGGAAAGCTGCCAAAAACACACACTGATTTACCTCCCCCTTGATTCTGTTGACATCACTGAAATTGCACAGGATACTAATTGTTAAAGAAAGTTACTTTTGGGCTTCAACTTCTTTCTGCAAACATCTGTCTCTGATATAAAAGCTCAGAATTTAAGATCCTTGAACTTAATGCTGTGAAGCAGGTGAGATGAAAAAAATCCATAACTCATCTTTTGCAGCTCTGCAGTGTCATGCAACCTTGGGGATAGTGGCTTAATTGATCTTTACAAATTAAAATCACAAATGAGCCAACCACTAGAAAACAACAGTAACGGCTAAAGGAAAAAACATCTCTGAATTTGATATGGACCATTTAAGTATCATAACCTATAGAAATAACATATGAAGCCTTTGGAGAAAGTAGTTCAGCTCTACCACTGAACATCTTCAGACTCAGACACTTCTTGAAGATTATATACTGACATGAGAGTGAACTGGTCTAATCTAAAATCCATTAGGCTACCAGATCTATCATTAAATCAGAAAATCCACCTCTTTGGTCCATAGACTGATGTGATGCATGGATGGCAGAGTGATGTGGGGGAACCTCTCACTGCCATGAAGATATTTATCATTGTAATAGAGAACTAACTGAAGGCCCTCACGTAACATGCAGCAGAGACAACAGCCTTGATGTTCCTATCCCCTACATCTTTTTCAGTAAAAGGAAATTGCAAGTACTTTTGGAAGCAGCAGGAACTAGAGGAATGGCCTTTTTTTCTCCTCCGTCCCTCTCAAGAATATACCAACCTCTTTGTAAAGAATTTTATTCCTCCTTTCACTGAAACCTTTGCCATCTTTAGTTTGCAAAATTCCTCTCTGTTTCTAATAGTACTTTTGTAAGAAGTGGTTTTGGTTATACATGGCCTGTTTTATCCCTTTACCATATATGAGGCTCCAAATATATTTGCATTTGTCATACTTCATTTCTAGATCTTTTCCTGATTAGGCGTTAATAAGAGTGAAATTTTAGAAAGAAAAAAACCCCTCCTGGTGTTAGAAAGGGTGTGAAAATACCTGGATAATGTTGGGTGAGGAGGTGAACCAAGAAAATGAAATACTACATTCACACATGCACTTTCTATTAGGACAAGTTTTCACAGTATTTCATGAACAATCACCTAACTCAAAATATATTCTGGTGTAATTACATGTGTAAGCAGAAGGATTGCAAAGTCCAGGAAAACATTTAGTAACCTTTGAAAAAGTAGAATAGTGTTTGAGTCAGGTGGCTTTCTAATGCCAGTATTTTGTATAGATGAATTGGATGCAGTGGTGCTGGTTAGTGATACTGGTGGTGTTGGCTGGGGTTATGGGCTGCTGCCTGAAGGCAGAGGGACAGGAGTCATGGTAAGAGAGCAGGTACCTTCTATCAGTTAATGCCTAGCTGCATTTTTCAAATGCTTATAAAGAAAAAGAATTTTTGTTGTGGGTTTGGTCAATGTGAAGCTCAAGACCTCTTAAAACTGATGAATCTGGAGTTAGTCAGCTGCCTGTTAACAGTATTTCCTTTGTACTGTCTGGCATAATAGAGTATCAGAGAGCAGAAGCAATGAAACTTTTTGTGATTGTTTATGCCATATATGTTGCTTAACATTATGCGTGGTTATGATATGTTCAATAAGGTTGAATTGTAGTGAGTCCTTATTTGCATATGCATACATACTTTTTACATTTTTAAATATCAAAGTTTCAATGTAGTTTTCATTTTTAAGTTTGCTAGAAGTGGCCCGTCTGAAATCTTTGTGGCTAATGCATCTGCTAAAGAGTGATATCTGCTGTGTATTATAGCCCATATGAGGCACTATGGCTTAGTCTTTTCAGCTTGTGTTGTCTTGCTTAGGCTCTAGGTGAAGAGGGGTCATGTGGACAATGACACCGGTTTAACTCATTAAGCCAAGGTAATTTGGTTGTGTGGCTGAGACTTATGAAGGCCAATAAGTGCAATAGTTTTGGAGAGAAGATCTGTCAAAGGAAGACATTCTTGAAGTAACTTTCCAGTATTCTCCAAGCTTTTTTTTTTGCTTTTTTTTCCTGTTTTTTTTTTTTTTTATTTAATTGTCTGTCTTATTTTTGCACATTTTAGGATATGCATGGCAATGCTTTGGTAGATCATAAATCTGTCTTTTGGGAAAAATGAAGGAAGAGGGTAGAGGATGTCTCTCCATTCCTCTGACTCCTTTTTCTGTGCCAGTCTGAAACCTTTGTCTCCTTTAGGTGTTTTGTCAACCAGAATCCACTACCAGTGCTATCACACACTGCACAGCAGAAAGAGCTTGTTTTATTCCTGCTTAGCACTGTGGATTCACATCCTACGAGAGTTCTAGTTGAAATTTGGCCTTGGAGAGCTGGCCTTCTCAGTTGGGGTGGCAGGGAAGGCTAACCGTTTCCTTGGTTGGAAGGCATCAAATTGAATAAACAGAATACGGGGGCCTGGAGAGTGGGAAAGCTCTTGATGGTGATTAGTTGTCATCCTGCTTGTCAGAACAAATGAAGAAGAGGAGCACAATGTTTGCACTGTTTGAACAAGCCTCAGAGAGCAAATTAGATGGTAAATGTGATCATAATTTGCCTGCCTTTCTTGAAACTCCCATGGTGCTATTAGTGTTTTTCTTTTTTCAGGTAAAAAAGCTTTAACAAATACATACTTCTGTGGAAACTGGAGTGCACTGAGGTTGTTTACAGAGGTGGTGTGCAAAGATTTATGTGCTTTAAGTGATAGTGCTTACTATATCTACATATTGCAGGCTGGTGCAAGGTGTGTAATGCCAATGGAAAACATAATGTATTTCAATATTGCACATGATGTGGAAAAAAGATATAGATAGCTATCTATACATATATATATTTGATAGGTATGCATATATAAAATAAGCTTGTGCCTGAGCTTTATGTTGCGCTTGGTTGAGTACTGTTGATAAGCCAATTATGGTGTTTTTTTGAAAGGTATCTGGAATGTAAATTCTTCTGTCCTATTATCCTGTGATAATGTGCAGTGGCAGCCTGTGCCCCTTGCTGAACTGCTGGCACACCTAAGGTGACCACAACTGTTACTAAATAAGAAAATCAGCACTTCTGTGTTTTGTGTATATAGAAATGCAGAATAACCTGTAGCATTTAGATAATGAGTTTGGGGTGGAGATGGAGAGATGCTACTTACAGTTTATTTTACACATGAAAGTATTTCACACATAGCAGAAATCGTTAGTGTAAACAAGTATCAATTAAGAGAACAAGTATGGGCATTGTTCAAGAATAAGTTAAAAGCCGTGAATTGAAAGGCTCTCTTAGGCAAAGACAGATGACTGGCAGTGAAAAGATTTAAAGTATTTTGATTGCCTTGCAATGAAATCTAAACCTGTGGAAATTAAAAAAAAAAACCAGACCTTAATTAAAGACCTATAAGTAACAAAACCCCTTGTTTATAAACCAAGCACTTGAACTGTCATATCTCTGATTAGTAGTTACCCAATTAGATAGAAGAACATCAGACTATCCTGTCAGCATTTTCCTCAATGTATTGCACAAATAAATAAAATAATTAGCAACAATAATTGTAGATTCACTATATCACTATGACATAAAAGTAACAGGAGAATGTAAAGAGGAGCCTATTTATTTTTATCTCTTTATAAAATCATTTTAGTATACTAGACAGCTCAGACTGGTGTTGCTGCTCTCTATCAAATTATATTTGCCTACACATCTCTCCTCTTCCTCTTTAATCCAGCTTGGTGGGGACCCACTGGTAAGGTACCTTGCCAAAGGGCCAGGGCCAGGGTGTCAACATTACCCAACACAAAAAAGAGAAACTGTGTCCTAAAGCAGAGACGTGAAGTTCTTGCATGCTGGCTCTGACTGGCCATGGTACACAGAGCTTTGGGAATTACAGTGACTCTTGGAGTTTCCAGCAGAAATTTGCCTTGTTCCACATCATCTCCAGCAAAGCTCAGTGATGGACATAGATATTTTCTATTGATCTGCCGGGCCTACTTCAGGCAGAAACATGTATTTTTTTTGTTCTTGTGTATTTTGGATGAGCTCAGAGCAGAGGAGTAGAATAAATGAGGAGTGTTTTACTTCAGTCGCTGAACAGTGCCAGCTATTGTATTGTGCAAATACAAGTTGGTAAGTATATACTTTGGTGGCTAATGCAGTTTTTACCAATATTTTAGTATACTGAAGTTCCAGTGAATCAGATGATGTATATAGTACAGCTGGCAACATACTAGTGTATTCCATATTAGTAATGCACGGTGACAAGTAATTACATTTCATTTTTCTTTATTGACTATTTGAGGCTTTAAATATTTATTCAGCAAGTTAATGTCTCCCTTTTGTTATTTTTAAAGATATGAGTACTTAGCAGGCTCATACACTAATGATTTTTAAGCTGTAATAGAAAGCACATAGGATATGAACAGTGATGTGAAATAGATTAATTAAAATCAATGTTATTTCAATGAATACTAATTGAATTATTAATGCTTGGATCAGGGTTTTCCCCCATTTTGTGATTATTCAGCTTGTTGGCTGATGTATGCATTTCTGTTGATGAAAGCCATTTCTCTGTCTTCCTTGGTTGTTTTGTGGTTTTTTTCTTCTCTGCTGCCCCTCATTAAAGGAATATGTTATCGATACCAAATTGGAGATAGGGACTTACTCATAGCCAATTTACTTTTTTTGGTGTTGTCTCTGTTGTCTTTTCCAGTCCTGAGTACAATAACACACAGTCTGTTATTACACAGAAGTAGCCTAAAAGCTCTTCAAATGTGCTATGATCAAAAGTGGGGTCAGCTGGCATTGGGAGGGCTGCAATGTGAGTCCATAGCTGTAGTTGGGGTGGGCTGCCAGAAACTGCCGAGCCCTGGTGTCCAATACTATCCCTGCACGCCCACTGCCACTGGGCTTCCCATCCCACTGGCCTCATGCACATGGGTGGGTGGAGGAGTTACAGAGAACCTGCTGCCTAGCTCTGGGCTGAGGAAAGTTGTTCTCTTCTCTTCTCTTCTCTTCTCTTCTTTGCCCTGACTGCTATTAATAACCCAGACTACTGGATTCCCCCAGACTACTGGATCATATGATTTCAGCTGAAATACATTAGTTTTAGTGTCAACAATAATGTGATAATTTTTTTTTGGCAGTTCTCTGTGGTTTTCGTTTTTGTAACTTGAAGGGATAAACTTGGGGTCCAAGGGAAAGATTGTTATTCCACTTCCCCATTTTAACAACTGTGTTATTAGAAAATAGTATATTAAAAATATGTGATTCACCTCTTATTATTTAATGCAAACAGAACTGGTTTTTGTGTAATTTGCACAGAGCAGAGGAGACAGCATCTAATGGGTTTTTTGGTATGTTTTCAGGAAGTTCAATGTTTTAACAGTCAAAGAGAGCTGTTTCTGCAACAATAGTGCAGGTAAAATAAGGCATCTTTTTTATTTTTATTTTTTATTTTTTCCCCATAAATAACCTATGTTGTCCAGAAAGTGCAAAACAGTTTGAAAGGATTCCTGAAGTGGAGTATTGTCAACAGGGTCATGACAAATAAGCAGTAATATTTCGGACTGCTATGGAAGAGCTATAATTCATACTATTGAGACCTTTGGGGACAACATCTATGGCAGGAGCTTCCAGTATAGAGCTGTTGCAACACCTGTAAAACATAAATAAGGAAGGACAGCAACTTGGTATATCATGAATCTTCAGAGAAACTAATGCTTTTGAATAACATTTTTTTATATATTGTTTGCTGGATTACAGTATATTATCCTGGATTCTCAGATACATCTGAGCTTTAATTCTGTCCTTTTCTAGCTAGTTAGGATTTGGTCGTCAGTTAAGGGCATTGTAAGTCTCAATAGTAACATGTAAAGTTCTTGTCTTCAGCAGTATCTGTAGTTCTATCAGTCAAGTGCAGTAGGCCTTTTTCCCTTCGCTGTGAATCAGCAGTACATATTATCTCAATTATTTATTACAGGTGCTACTTATAGGCACTGCATTAGCCAGTGCTATGATTTGCATTTCTGTAATGCTTTCTGTTGCACTCTGAAACTTTACAGATTTGTTATAAAACGTGGCTTAAATTGGAAAACTTTTTTGATATTTGCCAACAGGTCCACATCTTTCTTGTGTTGTGGACCCCAAAACTGGACTCAGTACTCTGGGTGGATCCCACAAGAGTGGAGTAGAGGGCAAGAATTACCTCCCTCAACCTGCTGGCCACGCTACTGTTGCTGCAGCCGAGGCTGCAAGAGTACATTGCCAGATCACGTTGAAATTGGACTTGATAATCTTGGAGGTCTTTTCCAACCTAAGTAATTCAATGATACTTGGGAGCGTTGGTTGACAAGACTTTCCCCTCAGGGCTACTCTCAATCCATTCTCCACCCAGTCTGTATTTGTGCTTGGTACTGCCCCAACTCTCATGTAGGTCTTTGCAGTTGGCCTTGTTGAACAACATGAGGTTTACATGGTCCCACCTCTCAAGGGTGTCAAAGTCCCTCCGGATAGCATCCCTTCCCTCCTGCATGTCAACTGCACCACACAGGGTGGTGTTGGCAAGCTTGCTGAGGGTGCACTCAATCCCACTGTCCGTGTCACTGACAAAGATGGTCCTAATAAACCCTGATGGCCCTAATAGTAACCCCTGAGGAACACCACTCGTCACTGGTCTTCACTTGGACATTGAGGCCTTGACTGCAAGTCTTTGTGTGCAACTATCCAACTACTTTCATATCCACTAAGTGGTTCTTCTGTCAAATTCATGCCTCTCCAGTTTAGTCAACGATGTCATGCAGAACAGTGTCAAATGCCTTGCACAAGTCCAGGTAGATGAAGTCAGTTGTGCTTCCCTTATCCATCAATGCTGTAACCCCATTATAGAAGGCCACTAAATTTGTCAGGCATGATTTGCCTTTAGTGAAGCCATGCTGACTTGTCACCAGTCACCTCTTTATTTTCCATGTGCCTTAGCCTTGTGTCCAGGAGGATGTGCTCTAAGATCTTGCCAGGTACAGAGGTGAGACTGACTGGCCTGTAGCTCCCTCAGTCTTCCTTTTCCCCTTTTTAAAAATGGGGATTATATTTCCCCTTTGCAGACAGTAGGAACCTTACCAGAATACCCCAGCTTGTAAAATATGATGAGTAGTGGCTTAGTCACCTAATCTACCACTCTCCTCAGGACCTGAGGATGTGTCTCATCAGGTCCTGTGGACTTGTGTACCTTTGGATTCTTTAGATGTTCTTGAACCTGATCTTCTCCTACACTGGGTGGTTCCCCATTCTCCCAGTCCCTGCCTTTGCCTTCTGCGACTTGGGCAGTGGGGCTGGAACATGTGGTGGTGAAGGCTGAGGCAAAAAAATCATTGAGTACCTCAGCCTACTCATGTCCCAGGAAATGAGGTATCCCATTTCCTTTCAAGCAGGGCCCACATTTTCACTAGTCTTCCTTATGTCACTGACATACCTATAGAAGCTTTTCTCATTGCCCTTGATATCACTAGTCAGACTTAATTCTATCAGGGTTTTAACTTTGCTAACCTGATCCTTGGTTGATTAGACAATTTCTCTGTATTTCTCCCAGGTTCCCTGTCCTTGCTTCCATCCTCTGTAGGCTTCCTTTTGGTGACTGTTGTCTAGGAGCTCCTTGTTCATCCACACCAGGCCTCCTGACATTTTTGCCTGATTTCCTCTTTGTTGAGATGCATTGCTCCTGAGCTTGGAAGAGGTGATCCTTGAATATTAATGAGCTTTCTTCAGCCACTCTTCCCTCCAGGGCTTTATCCCATGGTACTGTCCATGGAGAGTACTTGAAGAGTTCCCCTGAAGATGCCAAAGTCTGCTCTCCTCAAGTCCAGGTTAGTGACTTGCTGTGTGCCCTCTGTACCTCCCTAAGGATCTTGAAGTCCACCATTTCATAGATGCTGCAGCCAAAGCTGCCCTTGAACTTCACATTCCCCACCAGCGCCTGCTTGTTGGTGAAAACAAGGTCCAGCGTAGCACATCTTCTCGTTGGCTCCTCTATCTCTTGATCTCTTGGGGAAGGAAGTTAACCTCAATGCATTCCAGGAACCTCCTGGATTGCTTGTGCCCTTCTATGTTGTGTTTCCAACAGGTATCAGGGTGGTTGAAGTTCCCCATGAGGACCAAGGCTTGGGAACATGAGGCTCCTTCTGTCTGTCTGCAGAGGGCCTCATTTGCTTGGTCTTCCCAGCTGGGCAGCATGTAGCAGACTCCCTCAGTTAATGTCATCTGTCCTTGTTCTCTCTTTAATTCTCACCCCTAAGCTGTCAGTGAGCTCCTCATCAATCCCCAGGCAGACCTCCACATGCTCCAGCTGGTCATTAACACCCCCTCCTAATCTTCCCTGTCTGTCCTTCCTAAAGGGAAGGAATGTCCATTCCAACACTCCAGTCATAGGAGCTATCCCACCATGTCTTTGTTCTAACAATAAGATCATAGCCCTGCAACTGTGTGCATATCTCTACCTCCTCTCAATTCCCCATTCTACAAGCATTTGCATAGGGGCATTTAAGTTGGTCCCTGATGAAGCTGACTTCTTGACAGGAGTGGCTGGAATTCCTTTGTGCTGTTCTTCGGCTGTTCTCCTGCTGACTTGAGATCCCTCTCCAGGCTCTGAGCATCTCTTGCTGGCCCTGGCATCAAAATGGTAGGAGTGGGATGGATTGAAGTCTTCCCCTTACTCCTGTATTTCACTTTTTCTTTTTTCTTTTTCCTTACTTTCTGCCCCTGCTGATTTCCACATCTCTGTCACTTGCTCTGAATGAGATTTCTGATATGTTCTGTAGGAAGATTTTAGTGATATCTAGCCATCCGCCTAAGTAGTTACTTCACAACAAAGATAATATTCTTACTTTGTTTGGTAATAGCACTGGGAACAGCTTGGTGCAGTTATAAAGTGTCTTACAACTTGCTGTTGCTGTAGTGGAATGGCATTAATCAGTTGTCTAGAGGAAAGAATGAGATGACTCACATGTGGGACTTGGCATAAGTGTCCAAGTCCCAAATGTTTCCTGATATAAAGTTCAGTTCCCCACAGCAGTTTCACATAACTTCTTTGCAGATGTTAGTTAAATACTGTCATTCTAAACTTAGATCCAACCCTAAGGATCCCAAAGAACTTGTTGTTCAAATGGGCTTTCCATATTTGAATATGACCACTTTTCAAATTCTTAGGCAAAGCATATAAGTTACTACAAAAGATTTACTTCACTGCTTCTCGGTTAGATAAGACATATCTAGGGTTCAAAATTCCTTTGTTTAGGTCTCTGATCTACGACATTGCTCAGAGTATGCTTTGATAAAAGCGAAAGAGAAGAGGCTGTTTAGATTTGACTTCTTAACCGACTGCTATAAAACTAACTTTCAGCTCAACCTCAAACCCTTTTTACTCTTCCCTTGAATTCTCTTACTGAATGATACATTTTAATGGGTGGGAATAACTTGTTGCATCCATCTAACTATGGATTCTTCTTCCAAGCTTCATCTTAAGAAGGATGGAATTGAGGAAGAGAGACTAAAGGATTCATCTTGGGGTAAGGGAACTTATTTCTTTTCTCCTTCAGAATTATTTCTCTCAACTTAGAAGCTTTTTTCCCCATTCTAATACATATGAGATTCTCCTGATTTGAATTTGATGTGTTTAATAGAATTCCCCTCTAGGGAGAAAGAGGAACACATCCTAGATCATCTTCATTTGAAGTTAACAATAGACAGGAACCATTTCATGTGAAATGTCTAGTTTGTATTTCAGGACATATCTTTGTAATATTTTTGCTCATTATGCCAAAAGAAGATCTTATTTTCATTATCCTTTGCTGTTGGGATGATAACTCTTTCAGGCAGTAATTGCTGGCCTGTTCTGTGTCCTGTGCTGAGCCTCCACAAAAAGGCAAGCCTTTCTAACTTGTTGGTTCATTGGTAGAGTAAATCATAATTCAGGCCTACATATTGTCCAGTAAAGACACTTGGATTTGGCACTTATTCCATCAGGTACATGCTTTCATCATACTAACATAGAATGAACAATATAAAGCAAAGATGTTCTCAGGGCATTATTTTAGGATGCTCTGCAAGAGAAAAGCTTTGAGATCCACCAACATGCTATCAGGATTGCTTGCATTTCCATCTTTATTGGTCTTCTGTAACTAAAATAATTTCTGTTTGAAGAATTTTATTAAATGTTCTCTCTGATGATGATTCCTTTCCCTCTCTTCTTTGTTGAAAATACTGTTTTCACTTCTTCCTGTCTGTATGGGGTTGACAAGACATGGGATAGCCATGCAAGAGAAGATAAAATGGATTTCTGTACCTGTATTTCTATAATTTCCAAGCTTGAGGATTGGCTCCATCAGAATTCACCTTTTGTTTATCTAAAAGATTCTTTATGCCTTGTAGGCTTGTAAGTGCTATTTTTTGTTACTAATGCAAGGGTAAATAAATGAGAAAACACTTCAGGTTTTGGAATAATTGCTGATGGTGGGGGGAGGGGAATGAAGAGAGGAGGCTTATAAATTCTTCCTAGACTTTTTCTGAGAAATAATTTTTCTGTAGTAACTTTTAGTCTTTTATGTCTCCTCAGCTATGCCAGAATGCCTGAGCTTTAAATTGCCTGTGGTAATGAAAGGTGACATCAGGTGAAACTGGAATTCCGCAGTAGGTCTAATGGGATATTTTCATGGAAGTCTAGTTCTGTGTACATACGCCAGAAAGAACAGGAAACAAGTCTGTTATGAAAGGTTAAGAGAATGGCATATACCCATTTGAAAATTATAGGTAAAGGTGCTAAACTTGCCTTTCAGTGAAGGATATTAAAGGGGTGCCTACTATTATTTTGTGGAGGGGAACATGTAAAGCGTGATCTTATCATGCTCCAAAAGGCCTGTTTGGACTTTATCTTTTTGGTTTTTTTTTTACTTTTTTTCTTGCTGGCTTGATATGGCTACTGTATAGAGAGTTGATGAAAGAAATAAAAGTTAATCATATTACTGGAGTGAATGAATGAATGAAAGTGAGTAATTTTAGGGCTTGGTTACTGATTATAACTGAATGGCATCTGTCACAACATTGAATCGATACTCTGGGTCAGAGACTACAAAATGATTGACTCCCAGTGTGATTCCAGAACTGAGCTGGCCAACAGAGCAGGGGAAAAGTATGCAACACACAGAGGAAAATTAGGAAGTGAATGAGTAAAAAAAAAGATGCTCAAAGATGCTTCCTTTGGTGGCCTGGTTTCTTTTTAGGAATTCTAAACATATGCAGCTGCCAAGTGGAGACTAGCTGATTAGAAATAACAGGTTTTTGCTTATCTCAGAAGGAAATAGTGTCTTTTTAAAAGACAGAAACTGTGCAAGCATTTCCTACATCAGGAATCTGGACAGATGAAATTATGGCTCCTGATGATTCAGCATCAGCAGCTTTTCTGAACTCTAAGTCACTGGGATAATTTTGTCTTTGCTTGGAATATTTTGATATGTTAAATTTTTCTTCCAGTTGCTCTATTTCAGTTCAATAATGATTTACTGTCTAATCCCTTTGTCTTGTATTTTGTCTGTGAAATTCTTGAGTGTATTGTCCTTGATGACAACTGGCATATGTCTTAGTTTTGCCCATAGGTGTCAGTGCAAATGCTTGTAGGAGTTTACTGATACCATAAACATTTTTGCTCAGTCACCAAAATGCTGACTGGAGGTTGGCAGATAATGCTGTCTCTGCCATCATGCTTTCTCCAGCATCTCAGTTTTAGATAGCTTTAATAAGTTTTCTCTTAGGGACCAGAAGCAAGAGATAAATGTGTTTATCCTCTTTGAAAGAGTAGTCAGGGAATTTTCTCTGAAATAGAGTGAAATCTCATTTCCTTCCCAAACCTAGTGGTTCCAAACATTCAGATATCCAGCAGAAGGCAAAATTTTAAAGTGTACTAATGTAGCACACTTGCTTTAATGTGGTAAAAGGCTGACAGTAGCTGTATGGTCAGTTATGATCATGTTTATTCTATAGAGTTTCTTCTCTGATTGTCAAAATACTCTGCTGCTTCCCTAGCAGGGAGGCTTCTTCTGACACTCCTTATTACCAGAACATATTTTATTCTTGTATCAGAATTGGCTTCCATGATAGCTCTAGTATTGCATCATTGCAGACTATTCCTCTCTAGTGCTTCAGTCGCTGCTTAATGTGACCAGGAGATGGAGGGACGTGGTTCTACCTCTCAACTCTGGGGCTCATGACACCCTACCTAGGGAAGTGTTTTCAGCTCTGGGACCTCCTGTGTAAGAATGATGAGGACCTGTTGGAGCAAGTCCAGAGGAGGGCTGCAAAGATGGTCAAGGGGCTGGATCATGTCTCCGATGGAGACAGGCAGAGAGAGCTCGGGTTGTTTATCCTGAAGAAGACAGGGTTCCAGGGAGACCTTAGAGTATTTTCCAGTACATAGCAGGGCCTACAAGAAAGCCGTAGAAGGACTTTTTACAGTGGCATGTAGTGATAGGACAAGGGGGAATGGCTTTAAAGACAGCAGGTTTAGTTTAGATATTAGACAGAAATTCTTTACTGTGAGGGTGGTAAGACACGGGGACAGGTTGCCTAGAGAGGTTGTGGATGCCCCATCCCTGGAAGTGTTTGAGTCCAGGTTGGATGAGTCTTTGAGCATCTGGTCTAGTGGAAGGGATATGCCCATGGCAAGGGAGTTAGAACTAGATGATCTTTAAGACCTCTTCCAACCCAAGCCTTTCTATGATTAATGTTGCTAATGACACTATGGTTCTGGTGAAAGCATCACAAAATTTTCAGGAAAGATAGCATTTAGTGGGTCTGGAGAAGTATCCAGCTGCTTTCTCCAGTTCAGGGAAAATAAGAGGCACTGCTGTTGCCTTGTACAGACCTATATCCTTCTGGAGAAGGGGCCAGAAGAATGACACCAGGTTCATTCACCAACTCATCACACTGCCCTGAGGAACTATTACAGCTCAACAGATTAATCAGATAGATTAATACTCCTGCTCTCTAGTGATTACCAGAGGTCTGTTTTGATGGTTCTTATTCTGGCACTTCTCCCACTGAAACCCTTTTCCATGTTAAAGTGGAACTAATTAATTCTAGGCCAATACTGAATGGTTACTTTCAGGTTAACAGTTCAGCCAGTTTATGTCTGGATGCTCTAAGTCCCACTGAGCTATCTTAAACCAATTCTCCAAACAGTGTAGTAAGGTTACCTTGCTACTGGATGTATAAGCTTTTAAACAAGTGAGATCATAAGTTATAGTCTTAAAGATTTGTAGATCTGAGTTACAGAGTTCATTTTTTTCTGTCATGAAGATGCCATGTTTGTCTTTTACTGAAGATCACATGTATTTCTTCAGTAGTACTTTTAGATAAGACAGCATTCTTCTGCACAGGGATCATAATCTGCCATGTGTTAATAGCACATGTCACTCTACTCCAGAAGTGGCATCGTTGTGGTGACCACCTTTAAGACAGAGTAGCTATCATATGATAGCAGCTGAGAGGTGTGATAGTTGACATACAACATTGTACAACAATGAAGATGATACTGTGAGAATTATGTTCAATCTTTGGTCAGCCTCTCTGAGCTTTTGTAGCAGAAACAGTATATCACATTTGTAGTAAAGTAAAAAATAAACCTGCCTACTTCTGCAATTGTCAAATAATTAAAACCTGTGATTGTCAGATAATCAAAATAATCACTGCATTCTCAACCATAAAATTTTACATTAAAGTTTTTTTCTTTCTGAGTGGATAACATTCAAGAGTTGAATGACATATGACAGTGTTTCCTTTCTAAATAATTTGTGTTTTAAAAATTAATTCCTTGTCTAGGAATATTCAAAAATTACAATGGTAGAATGTTGGCCTCCTTTTGAGGCCTACAATTGGTTCATTTTTAGTGTATTTTCAGCTTGTGTTGTATTGTTCTGACAGCCTGCCCTAAAGTTCTAAAAATTAATTGTATCTCTACAATTTTTGAAAATCAGCTTTTAAAAACATGATTGTGAAAAATGTTATGCTTTAATTAGTTCCAGAGGAAATGCAATTGTGGAAGACTTTACCAATATGAATCTTCTCTAAGGAAAAGCATTTTAAAAGAGCCAGGTTGGCAAGCTGCTGTCTTGATTGTTAAACCCAAATACAAGAAATTCCAATTTGACTTTAGGGTAGCCGCATTCCTACTGGAAAACACACAAGGTTTTGCAGTGATTTATATACTTATTTTGCCAACTCAGTGCTGTGATGTTCAACATCTTGAAGAATGAACTCTCTAGGATTAGGCACTTGGTAGCCTTGAGCACCTCTTTGTTCTCTCAGATTTTGTGCTTAATTGATTTGCTACTTATTTTTGAGTGGGGGTTTTATTTTCATTGTGCTGCCATTAATAGATTTATTTCTTATTCTTTTCCTTTTTATTTGAACATATTACACTTGGAGCTCTTAGCATATTTATTCTGTATTAGACACTACGCTGGCGAAGGCCAGCCCCAAAGGGACTCTGCCATTTCCATTTGTGTCTAAAATAATCTCTATACTGCTGTGAGCAGGGACTGTCCCCAAAAGCACTGAGTTGCTCCTTGTGACTGGGAAACAGTATTAGAGTGGTTTGATGATTTGTCCTAACTGAGTAGCAAAAGGACATGGAGGTCCTGAAGAAGATGAAGTGTATGATCCTCGAATTCAGTCAGCAGAAGTAAGGGTTTTCTTGAGAAAATTTGGTTGAAGTAGGGACGATTCAGTCATTTGTAAACTCCACTATTTTGACAGCAGTATTTCTAGGTTCTATATTGATTGAGTCAAGGCCAGGTCCATTTTGCCTGCAGTGTTGTGAGGGAGCAATATACCCTAAGGTACCTAATACCTTCTTTAAACCAAAAAATCCTGGGTTCCAAAAAGAGTTTGGATCATTTGGCAAAGGTGGTGATGTTATATTTGGTTTTGTTGACTGTTATCCTTCAGGAATTATCCAAAACAATGGATATTTCTATATTTTATCCCAATTCAGGTGATAGCCACTGTACTGATAATTGTCTTATATATTGCCTTGAGGTTGTCTCCTCATTTCAGTGTTATCCAGCCCTCTTCTCTGTTCTCACAATTTGTAAAGATGGCTATAGTCCAAGAGAAGCCAAACTGTCTCCTAAATATCCTGGCAATACTGCTGAGAGAAGAGATCCAGTCTTTGTACATCTCTCATCTGGTATCACACTGTAAGGGAAAAAAAAGCACAGCACAAGATCCAATGGGGAATTCAGCACACAGCTGATTTGAGGTACTATGCTTTATTTCTGGAAAGATCAGTTATTCTTAAGTGGTTCACAGAGAGTAAATTGGGTTGGAAGGGACTCCAAACTTTTCCTCAGAGCATGACTAATTCTAAATTATATCAGGTCGATCAGGGGCTTGTCATGTTGAGGTTTGGCAGTCTCCAGCAATGGAGGTTCCCTAGCCTCTCTGGGCAGCCTGTCCCAGGGACCAGCAGTTTTGACAGTGATATCTGTACTATGTCCTTTCCTTCACCATGGCCACCAAAACACACATGGATTTTTCAGTCTGTAGATTTGCAACATGGTGCATTTCCCTTTTTATTGTCATAGAGGAACAATAGGCAGGTAATATATGACTTGGAAGGTACAATTTTCAGAAGTACCCTATTGGCCTGGGGTAAGGAAGCATGTGTATGTAACTATCATAGCACACAGTAGTGAAAATCAGGCACCTCTGCCTCTGAGGGGATCACATTGTTTGTTCCTTCTGGAATTGTCGCTAAAGATGGAGAAAAACTAATGTCTAATCACAAGCTAGTTTCTGAAGGGAAATGGCGATAGTGAAATATATTTAGTATAGCAAAGAGATTGCCAAGGGAGGACATTGTTTATTTGGGGTTCTTCAAAAGTATAGACATCAAGAAAGAAGAGAAATTCTTTAGAGGGTGTCATGGGAATGTTACTAATGGATTCAGAGAATTAATGGGATAATAAAATAATTAAGAAAGGAGAAATTTCACCTGAGGCTGTCAAATTTGACATAACTGATAGGAGATGGAATTTCCTAGGTTATACTTGGAGAAGAATTAATTCAAAAAGTGTCAATTGGCCAATAAATCATTTCAGTTGAAAATGCAGAAGAGGTTTGTAGCTTCCACAAGAAAAATCTGTTTGTTTTTGTATGTGAAAAGATCACCACATAGTATGCCAAAATCTGTTTAAATGTTGGCAGCCAGGACTCTGAACCAATACTGTTTCATCACTTTAAGCACAGGCATCTTGTGGATTACTGTGCAATGAGAGTTTTATTTATTTCTATTTCAGTTGTTTTCTCTCTAATTTCAAAATGAGTTTTCCAAATGTCCTTTATCTCTTCTTTAATTTGTATTTTATTTTCCCAACTTCTTCAAGCTAAAATCAGCAATAAGGCAAATACTTGGCTAAGAGCTTTGGGTGAGTCTCTCTTATTTCTGGATACCTTTGTTGCTCCCCCCTACATTTAATCCTTGTTTTTTCCCCTTCCCTGTTATATTTCTGTCATCCAAAAACGTGGTTAGACTACATGGAATATGGAGTAACTCTTGCCCTCTGATTTTTTAGTTGCTTTCTCTCTTCAGAAGGGTTGCAATTGTTTTCATTTTGTTTCCGCTTTTTCAGATGAGAAACTACCACAGAACATATCTGCAAGAGCAATCACTGGCTTTTTGTGGTGTGTGTGATATTCTGCAACACAGATAATACTGTAAATACAATGCTACTTCTATCAGCAAACTAAGATTTGTGTTATTTTAGCTTCTTGTGTGTATAGTTTTTCTGCAGTTTCTGTTGTAGTCTCAGACTTGTGACAAGGGTTGAGTTTGCCACTAAAGGGGATCAAATCACTGGTTTGGTTAGGAGGAAAGGTAATTTCCAGGCTGTTTTTACTTGATATTTTCAATTTGTAGTAAGTCAGAGAGCCTACTGGATTTTATGGAGTCTGCTGTGTTTACAGTTGCTGTTGGTGTTACCAGTAAGCAGCCAACAAGGCCAGTGTGGAATGGGAATGACATTATCAGTCATCTTTTCTCCTGTCTAGACTTGCAGGCAAGGGAAGTACATTACTTGTCTGAGCTAGTGTTGGAGGTTGTATGTGTACATAGATAAGAATGAATGTCCTTTATTTATGGGAAGAAATCCTTCTTCCATTTTGAACTGGCAGGCTGAGCAAAACAGTTACAGTTCTCCTTTAAGTAAATGTCAGATGGATGCCAGTCTTGCCTCACTCAAATCTTCAAACAGGTGTTGCAAGACAAGGCGATTTCTGTTCCGCTGGCTGGTTGGCCCTCTTGGAGATGGCTTCAGCTGTTCCTTTGAAATTCCCACTGAAAATTTTTGAGTTTAAAATGAAGGCAGTATTTTAAGAGAACTTAAAATACTGATTTTTGCAATTGCCCATTGTATTGGTAAGGTAGTGCAAGTATTGGTCAAATGTGTTGTAGCAATAGTTTACTTTTCATTTCCTTGCTGTGCAGTACGATCTGTGCTCTTCTGTGGCGTTCTCTTCTACTTGAAAGGCTTGACACTAAGTGGATATATATTTTTAAATATAGACAGGAAAGCTATTATTTTTTATTTAGCTTTTACTGTGTAATGGAATTTGTGACAAGGTTATTTGCTTCAATATAATTTTGTGTACTGATTAGTGTTCTTTGGAAAGGGCCTTGAGGCGTGTTGCACGAAAGATGCTATATAAGTAGGGAATGGAAGGGTAAACGACCTTCATTTAAATGCAGTCAAGTAATCATTATCAAAGTTTTAAGCAATTTGAACTGCCTAACAGGAAGTATGATGACAATAATTGCCAATGTCCTTAAAGGACAGTTGTACCCATTTGATCACTGCCACATGCTTGAAGTTTGTAAAAGGAAAACCACTTCTCACAATCTCTATTTTGACAATGTACTATTTGAAGATAACTATTTTAAAACCAAACAAACCAACAAAAAAAAGACCAAACCAAAACAAAAAAATGCAACCAGCAGAAAAACACATATTACAAAATGGATACTTTGGAGGTCTCTGCATGTAGCCCAACCGAGTTTTGTCATACAGTAGTGTAGGTGCCAATACCAGAAGGCACAAGTGAAATATTAGTTAAAATAAATAATGAAAAAAAAACAAAAAAATGCACTAGTATTTAAATAGGAGTGAAGCAGGCAGTTCATACCTAAAAAGTAACAGTTTTGCCATGAAGGTGGTAGGAATGCAGGGCCCTGCAATGTTGTTTTGAGCTTAACCTTTAGGTAAATTAGGCCAAGGAGGTGAGTTATGCTGAAGGATTGAGCAGAAACGTATTTGTATTTTTATTTACTCCTTTCCCTACCCAGAATCATCTTGAAATATACCCCCATATAAACATGCACAATCAGAAATGGACTTTGCCTATTCTCTGAGGTGCATATAGAAGAGCTGGGCCCAGTTTGGAAGTAATAGTTCATTCCTTAGTGTGGCTCTGTGCCGAGTTAATATTTTCTGTCTTTCTCTTAATGTTCTTATCGCTGGCCTAGTCCAACCAGTTTTCCACAAGCTAAGAAGAGCTCTGTAACCCTTATGAGATGGGTATAAAAAACCACAAAGGCCTAGGGAATCTCAAAGTCCAGTCTGCTACTGTCACTATATATTATAATATAAAATGATAAAGCTGTGTCTTAACATGAGCTAATTATTTTTGTCCTTCAGGACTCCAGTTGGCTGTTCAATAATGTTACTGCCCTGGGAGTTACAAATCTTCTAATTTGCAGCATAAAAATATTTATGGCTGTTTTATACTTATTTGTTCTTGTGCCAATGTTGTCTTTTTTACTTCAATAGTTCATCTCCAGTGTATATGCTTTGCTGATTATATTTTTACAGAAGAGTAATTCTCCTATTCTGTATTGGCAGGGTAGAACAAGCCAATGTCTTTTATTCTCCTTGAATTCTCACTCCTCATTGCCAGTGTCATCCCTACAGCCCTTCCCTGTTCTTTTTCTAGTTTAAATTAAACTTCCCTGAAGAAAATCAGAATTACAGTTCTGGTGAGATTTCACTGTACAGTGACATTAATACTTTCTGGAAAAAAAATGTCCTGTTTATATTTTGCAACTGCATAGCTTGTTTCCGTATTTACATCAAATTAGTTGGTGAAAGTGCATGTTACAATCAGCTTATACATTTCAGCTTTCTTTTCCCTTTTCTTTGTGATTAAATTTCAACTTGTAGCAATTTTTTTTTTCACTGTTTGCTTACACTTGATCGTACTACTTTCTGCTCATTACCTTTGGTACAAGGAACATAATATTTTACTGGTGTGATATTTTGATTTTTCTTTCTATTGGTACTGCCTCCTAATTTTGTGTAATCTGCAAGCTTCCACTATGTCTTTCTACTTATGTCATATTCATATTCAGTAACAAATTTAGGGAAGTTTTGCAAACTGATCTCTGAGGAGTTTCATTACCAAGCTTCATTTTGTTCTGTAGATGCCCTTTCAATACTGTCTGTCATTACATCTGTTTTAGTATTTTCCTGACTAATTTATAATCCGTTTACCAATTCCTATTTTTCCAGCTGTTATATATATATATATATGTGGATACATATATGCTGATGTGCAGTTAGTTGATTCAGTAATTTCCTTTGCTTAAAATCAGCCATATTATCAAAGAAATTAGCTTGGCATAAATTACCTTTCATCAACCCATTGTGAACTGCACTCCATTTTTTTGCTATATAGATATGTATTTAAACCTTGAACTAAGAGAAGAACTATTGTCTGGATCAATTTACCTCTTCTGCCTCCTTAAATATCGTTGATTCCCCCCTCAATTCCCACCAAGGCCAGATGAAATCGTGGAGTTGTAATGAGTAATTTCTATGACTGCTCCAGCACACTTAGTTTTTTTCTCTGTCTATTTTTTTGACATGACCAGAGTATTTTAGCCAACCTATCCCTTTTTATGTCTTCACAGTCCATAATGTCCTCAGACACCCCTTTCTGTCTATTTTTGTTTTTCGTAAAGAACACATGCATTTGGGTATCTGTGTTTCAGCCCTGCCTGCTGTTTTAATGTATTTTGCTTTCCTGCAATAGCTTATTTTACACTGTGCAGCAGCCAAACTTTCCCACTTTGTTTAAAAATACAAGTAGTCAGAAAAACAAACCTTATAAGTATTTCTTACTGATTTGATCCAGTTCCCTAATGAGTCTATTCATGGATGATGCCATCTAATTGAAGATTATTTGCATCAAAATTAGTATTTTCTTCTAGACGTCCATTGTATTCCCCACTCTGTTCTTTAAGCCATTATTGTGTCCCTGTTTTCTTGATTTCCCCCTTCCTTTGAATTAAATCCAGATGTTGAAAATATGTGCCTCTCCCAACTGTCTTCCTTTCTTTTCTAGTTTACCATTAATATATGCGTAGATGTGTGCTCATTAATGAAGAGAGAAGAGAGATCTCAACAGAAATTTAGGGAAACAGTGTGGAGCTGCAAATTGTATTGCAGAAGATAAAACTCAAAATTTGCCTTTCTGAATGGGGTTCGTTCTCTGGATTTTTTGATAGATTTTTCTTTCTCTGTTTCGGTCATTTTTTTTAAAAATATTTTTTTAAATGTAAGAAGTTCCTATGAAGACTTCTGGAAAACTTGGACTATGTTTCACTGTTTTAAATTGACCTACGGTGTATCTTACACATGAAAAAATAAATATCTAATACATAGGAAGTTAGCATAGATATTTCACTGTCATTACTAACTTAATGTCAGTGACAGTCATCGAAGTTTTGCTGTTCCTCTCGATTCTCCCAGGCTACACCATGTAAACTAAATAGAGCCAGGACATGCACTCAAGTGTGGAGTTAAGACCACTAACCTCCATACTGTGCCACTTGTCTTCAAGATTGAAGACTGCAATCTGGCACACTTTATTTGTTAGTATAAGAAGTTATTTCTGGAGAGAAATATTACTTGCTAAGTTCTCATCTGTATATTTCCCAGGAAATATTTTGCCCCCACAGGTAGAAGTAAGAAATTTTTGTTTTCTTCTTAGTCAGTAAGAATGACTGACAGTAATAGTGGCAGGTGGGAGGGGCTTGGGGATGAAGATTTATGTCTGAGCTGTTAAGTTTCCCAGGCTTCAGCCTACAATTGCTACTAAAAGCAATTACTCTGAGATACTGTGTAGAATGGGGAGGAGGAATGAAAGTATTTTACTTTTTCTGAAGCAGATCACTGTCCCAGGCTCTTTGTGAGAACTGGGGTCCTTTAGAACTAGGAATGTTGTTCCTGCATACCTGATGAAAACGCATTGTCCTAGTTTTTGTTTGTTCTGCGTGCTCACAATTATTCTCTGCAAGTGGTTCATACCAAAGTCTTCCTTTGTACCTTCTAGTCTTTACTATAAGAAAAAATGCTGCTGCTCTCTCTGCACCTTCAGGGTGCCCTCTTCTCTGTCCTCTTGAGGTGTAAAACCAGCCTGTTCTAAATGAACAACTTTTGCATGGAGAGGGAGGAAAAAGGGGAATAGTTTTCAGTAGAAAAAAATAAATTTTTATGATGCTTCTTTGAACCAAATAGATTTTGCTTGAGCCTCCTGAGATTTTCTTACCACTGTTCCTCAATGAAGCTGTATTTACAAGATTATTTTAGCATCAAAACACAACTGCATTTAATTCCACTGGATTGCACTTTTGTTACTTTGAGCAGACATTGATGTGTATATCAGCTCTGCAGAGTTCTGAAAGAGATTTAAGAAACAAATATCATAAAACAAACATATAAAAATAAAAATGCAATTATAAGTCAAAATTGTCTTACGGTTTAGGTTGAAGGAAAAGAGGGAAAGCTAACGAAAGAACAACATATGTATATTTTTGGCCACAAAAGGGTTTTACTCATTTTTCTATGCCACAGTGGTACATTATCTCATAGAATAGGTGAAAAGAGAAATACTGCGGAGAGTAATTTGTATAGTGACATTTTTTACATGTAACTAATTAACAAAGAGAGTTCAGATTCTTAAAGTGCTAACACAGGTATTTCTAATGAGGAAATTGCAGAAAAGCAGCAAAGTACTAGAGTAATAATGAAATTCTTTGACTCCAGTAGGTGTATCTTTTTCAAAGGGAAACTAGCCTATTCCCAAAGGCTGAAAATTGTAGGAATGGAAAGTAAAATTTTAAAATTACAGTCTGTGCAATGTCATGACATTTCTTTTGTGCCCAGATAGGTTTTGGAGTCTTCTTCACTGAATATATTCAAGAACTGTCTGGACACAATCCTGTGCAATGTATTCTAGGATGACCTTGCTTAAGCAGGGAGGTTGGACCAGGTGACCACTGTGGTTCCTTCCAGCCTGACCTATTCTATGATTCTGTGACTTTTTTTTGTTGAGTTGCTGTATTTGAGAAGATTCATTTTATACTGAGGAACATTCTGCTGGTGTATTTACTAGTTTTGCATCTTCTCGTATATTTAGCAGTACTACAGATAGAAGTCAGATAAACAAAATTAGAAGTTTTTCACCATTCTCTTTTATATTACTTATGGTTACAACATGACTATTATCTTTGCTTCACTGTGTGCTACCTCTGACAATGACCTTGTTCAAAGCTAAAACTCATGATTTCAAGCTGAGTAACAGTCAGTGTTTTCAGTGGGAATCTGGTGATGATCTTGAGGAGACCTGACCACAACAGGAATTACAAATGTTCCTTAGTTTGTTCTTGTCCTGGGAAAGGACAAGAATCTGCTATATTTGTATCATCATACTTAGGCTTGTTGCCATCGGGCATAATTTTGACTTTATAGGTGGCACCAAAAATGTTGTACACATAAATATGCTTCATTTAAATCATAAGTTACTTTGTTGAAGCTGAGAGTATATCTTTTCCTGGTGGTACAGCTATGTGATAAGAGTGAAAAGAAATCTGATCCTTAATTTCTATGTTGGCAAAATCCTTTCAAAGACTCAGTTTTAGTGTGAATAAGGTAAGCGGTGCTTTGAATTGATGTAGTTTTCCTCACTGCCAAGGTGAAAGTGAAATTAAGCACAGTACTTTTCCTGTATAAATCTCCTAATGCTACAGTTATAAGCTAGATGTTATGAATCAGCAGACAAATAAGTCCGCAGAGTTGCTATGCATGAAACAAGTTATCTTATTTAGCCACATGTTGAGACTAACTCAATATCTTCCTTGCATGTGATATTTTAGCTAAGCAGTAACTTAATTTGAATACACAAAGTAGTAAACTGCTATCCCTTGGAATCAATTTTACAGAGACATTTAGTCAATGCTGTTTGGAAATAATAAGTTCAATATATGCTGTCATACATTAATAACATCTAAGTTATTTTCTGGACCAAATGTATTGAAGTGCTAGTATATGCTTCTTTTCTTGAAGTATCTGTGAACGTTTTCCTTTATATCTTATCATTTTTGTGATGGTCTGGCTAGTGCATAGATGGCTTTTAGGTGTGAGTGGGTACATTTTATATTACTTAGAATAAACAAGGTTACATCTTAATAATGCTTTAATAGGAGTTTCATTGATTATGTGTCACTCCTGTTAGTTCATAGGAGTTTCTATTAAGCATTTACCTGGGTGCATTTTCTGTGATTATGGCAAGCTTTCAATGGCCGCACCTCATTCATTGGCTGTATTTAGCATTATCTTCTTTTTTATCTTTATGTATCTGTAAGATTCAGTGTAATTTCTCATGGAAGTTTACAACAGTGATGGGAATACTGCATTAAAAAAAAAATGGAGGGAAATTTGTGCCCTGTTGCAGATCATATTAATAGATATTCATGCCTGTTTATTTGAGAGAATGTTTTTTTCTTGGGCATTCATAGTCATTTCAAACACAGCATGCAGTACATCAGTTCTATCAGATACTGTGTGTAATGTGTACACATAAGCCTCTCAAGGCATAAATCTTCAATGCACAGGAGTTGTTTTATATCCTAGGCTTTCTAAATGCTATACTAACTATACTGACTTTATCAATCTGATAGTTTGGAACCAGAATTATAGAACATAGAAGTGCAGGGCTGTGTGAAAGGTGAGATCTTTGTATTTGAATTTTACTTGAATTGATCCATAAAGTTATTTTTAGAAGTTACATTCTCATAACATCTACATAACCTGGTTTACTCTAATCTGATTTTTCCAAGCTTTTTAAGCAGTGCTGAAAATTACTTTAGGGAATAGATTTGCTTTCAAACTGAGTTTTCAGAATAAAGTTCGGGTCATTGTGTTCTTTAAGAGATTGGCTGAATGCCACTAATAGTATGTTGTGACTGTTTTTAAACCTGACAGTTGGCTACAATACACTTGAGTAACTTCCAGCTTTATTGTCAAGCCAAGGTATGGTTTCAGTAGAGATGCTATCTGGCATCCACAGAAGATATTATCATCAGTTAGAAGGAAGATGTGCTTCATCATTTTTTGCAGGTTTACTCATTATGTTGTGCCCTGCATTTGAATTAAGTTTGAAAAAAAAATATTTTAAAATGTAAGTTTGACGTTTGGTAGCCTTTGAGGTGTGACATGAATATCAATAAATAAACAAATCTCAAGGAGTGCATTTAATATCTCAGTGTAGAAGTGCTTTAAAATATGTTTTCAAAATAAAATAATTAAATTTCAGAATTGGTTTCATTGATCTGAGAAAAGCCATATTTGTAGACATAGACAATATCCTTTATTGGACTAGTGGCTACGAATGGAACTGTTGAAGAAGTGTTTGCTTAACTATCCCATCTGGTTTATAAAAAGAATATTCATTACTATCATTATTTTTTGTGTAATATGAATGGAGTCAAAGTGAAATTCTGCACCAGCATATTCCTGGTTGCTGAGAGATGCTAAATGAAGAACACTACCAATACAGAAAGTGTCACTTCCGAATCTATTTTTTTAAACACCTCTAGGGAATCATGCCAGTGCGCAGACAAGAAGCCTTTGAGATCACACCTTCTCAGGCAGTTCTGTTTCTTCCCAGTTGATGTTGTATTAGCAGAATTAATGGGATGACTTTTTTCTGATGTCTTACTTCCCAATGTTAACACTTGCTTAAATGTGGGCAGCTGATATTCTTTTTTCCTGTTTTTGTAGGTCTCGATTAACTTGTCATTTCAAACTACAAAAATCAACATTGCTTAAAGCATATACTTCTTTCTTTTTTTTTTCCCTCACAAAATTTAGGGTTATTATAGAGTAAGATGTTAGAATGGTGAATCTATACAAATACATATAGACATCAAACCTGATTCTCCCCTGACGTGGCCACTGATTTAAAGAAAATAGTGCTGAAAGACAATTGGATGGATAGTTGGGTCTGAAAGCAAACTACTATGGTCTATGCTGTGTTTATAATCTTGTGAATTTGAGCTGTATCATGGAGGTCTTCAAAACATTAAGCATTTATGAACCAGTTTATTCACGCTCATGAAGTCAAGAAGACTTAAAGCTATTTGGAGAGAAAGAGGTGTAGATTTAGATCCTTAATGAGGTTTTGAAAATGACTAGTTTGTGTCTTGAGGTCACATGTGTGATCTTGAGTCTTCAGCAGCCAGTTCTTGGATGGAGGGTGCATATGTATATCAACCTTGATGATTTATGAAATGAGATCTTTTATTCTAAAGGGCAGCCATCCTCATGCTGCCTGCAGCTGGAGTTAAGGGAAGGAAGCAGAATTCTGGGACTGGCCTCCTCCATGACTTGAGTTTGATTCTGCCCAACTTGTGATGTTGGCACAGGTAGGACTTGAAGGACTGCAGGCTGAAGGGGATGACCTCTGGGTGATGGGGGCAGTGTGGCTGACTGAAGAATAATGTGAAATAATATGCGGGTCTGACTTGCTCTTCTGGCAGAGTAGAAGTTGTTGAGATGCGGTTTCTGACGTGAAGTGAGTTAACAGTAGAGACGAGGTGTTTGTGTGCAAATCCAGACATGGCTCTGCAAGCCCATCTCTGGCATGTGCAGGAGCAACAGCAAAGATGGTCATGCCTCCCATGTAAAAGAAATATATTAAAATTTATAGTATTTATTTGTAAACTCACAGATCATGTGCCATACTGTGTAAAGTGTGATTTTTCTTTATTTTTTTTCTTTTTTTTTTCCCCTTCTGGTTTAATGTTCAGAGGTAGTGTCATCCTAATTAGTTTCCACTGACAGAATAAATATTGTTCCATCTGTGCACTATTACAGTCAGCGACTGAAGGTTTGAAACACTTGAGCAGTGGATGTCAAGTAGTCTGTAAAGGGACTGGAAAGCAACTCATTTTGGATTATTTTGCATATATCACCATTCAGAAAGAGGTTATGGGAGCAGTTCTCATCTGTACTGCCATCATCCCAAAATTATGCCAAAATTTTGTTCCCTTTTTTTCAACAGAATTTACTTGATAATGATCATGAATAATAAAATGAAAGGATTTTTATGACAACATAAAAACATTAAGCTTTTTTTTTTTCAAGTTTGCAAATGTGTTTTAAAAGGGAAGCGTTTACTACCATATCCTGAGAATAGGCCAGATGAACTAATATCCTTATTTATTAGACATTCCTGAGACAAGAGGCAAATTAACTTGTCAGGGATCTCCTTTCCTTTTCCTTTGCACTTAACCATGTAAAAGAAAATACACATTTGTAAAAGGTAACTCTTATTTGTTTAAACCTTATTCCTGGAAATTTCTTTGGCTGTGATTAAAACAAAAATTAAAAAAAAACCAACAAGTATATTTAGAGTTCATTTTGGTGTTGTTTTGGAGGGCTCTCAAAAAACTAGTCAGGCAGGAGAACCAGGCACATAGCCATCTCTGTAATATGTATAGTTGGTTTCTGGCTGCAAGTCTGTCTGACATTGAAAATATTTCCTGTGAGTAATAATCCTTTACTTAATGTGATGGAATTTTTCCAGTTCAACTTCTTGTCTTTCTTGTAGCTTGATTAAACAAATTAATTTTTACATAATTGGAAATCAGCACAGCTCTTCATGAAGATGTTGCTCGGTATTTAAAAAATAGTCTTAAAAGAACATTGACATCTCAACTGTTTAAAAAGACACAAATCCCAGGCAGCATCCTTAGGAAATGCTATAGACTATATAAATCCGATTACTCAAATTCTTTTTTAGCTGAAACAGAACAATATCTGATGCTATCTATGAAATGTATAGCTAATACCCCCGAGTATCCAAAAATATTCAGTATCTGCATATTTTATTAATGACTAAAGTTGTCCTATCCCTTTAGATATCCTTTTTTTATTATTATTTTCTGCTACATTAGGGGTAAATGTAAATATTTTGTTAGCAATTATGTAATGATAAAATTTAATTTGCATAAGATTGTATTATTTAAAGAGCATGCATTCAGCTTTAGGAAGTAATTGCCAACCTAATTTTTGAAGTTATAGGAACCTGTGCCGAGTTTCTGAGAGAGGGAGGATGTTTGGTATTTGGTTGGTTGGTTGGTTGGTTGGTTTTTTGGCTTTGAGGGTTTTGGTTTTGTTTGGAGTTTGGGTGGTGGGGGGGTTTTGTTTGGTTGGTTGGTTTTTTCAATATGTTAAAGCTATGACAAAAGATATGCTTGGTCTTCTGTAGTTCTTAACCCTGTTGAGAGATTGTACCTTTCACTTTGAATATATTGGGTTTGCTCTAAGAAAAAAGAAAACTGTTGTAGACCTAACAGAGGAAAAAGCACCATTTACTAAGAATTTTATAATTCAACCTTCTTTACTGGAAGCTTATGTTATTCTTTTATATAAATTTTGCTATACAGATTCAATTATATGGCAATTTTAAAGAACTAGAACTCATAAAAGAAATGGCCTTAGATAAATTTTATTTTATATCATTTTTAAATAATTAGACTCCTGTCTTGTTGAAATATATGTTCTTTTAATTTAAAAAAAGCTAAAACCACAAATATTGGCACAATTAGGAAATTATATTGTGTCATAGTGGGATTGATTGATGAGTAGTTGAATGAAAATGAACTAAAAGGCTGGTAGAAGTAAATGTGTGTTCTACTACTGCTTAGATAAACATTTACCTGAGTTATAGGACAGTTATGGAGGTGAGAAGAGGCATCTTTCATTTCCGTGTTTAGTTTGTGCATGTTATTGTTTTTGCTGTGAAATCAGTCATAAAGAGAAGAACAAGCTCAACCTGAAAGAGAGAGCAATTTAAGAATTTCACAATTTCACAACTGTTCACAACATCTTTATACCAGGAACAAACAAGTGAACAAATGGAAACCCGTCAAAATTAAATATGTGCTTTAATGTTGACTGTCTGGCAAGGACCCCTTATTTATTTAAGCTTTTTTAAAACCAATTTCTTTAACCAGCTATGCCAAAGAAATTCACATCTCTGAGATTTAAGAAATAATTTAAAGGTTGTAGTTAGAGAAATGCCTTTTTATCATTCTTAAACCATTTTATTGATTCCTCCCCACCCCCACTCTCTTTTCTTTTTCCCCATTTGTTATCTGTCCCCTAAAGGTCTCCTACACATTGAAGTCCACAGTGGAACTCACTAGTGGGGATGAAGCAGAGAAACCACTGCAGGATTCCCTATTTCAAAGCTGAACCAATATTCACCATTGACACATTCATTCATCTGTGCAGGGTCATTGGAAATCCTCTTTCTCTAGTTTTGCCTTCCCTTCAGGGAGCAATGCTTAAAAGAGCAAACCCCTGGTGTGAAGAGATAGAAGAATTCTCAGCGTGGCCAGTGGTGCCAGGAATCGAATTAAAGTTGTCCATTTGCAGATGACTGTATACTCAGCTCCCAGCATATTCAGCTGTGGGGCTTGCTGCTGACATTTTATTTGAAATGCTGTTGGTGGCACTTGGTTGTATTAAAAAAAAAAAAAAATGGGGCAAAAAGTATTTTCTTAGAAAAAGAGAAAAAATGCTGAATTTCAAAATGTGCATGATTCCTGCTCTTCCTTTTAGGTCTGGAGGTTGTTAAGGATCATGTGCCAGAGAGGTAAATAATTACAGAATGTACTTCTTTGGGTAATTTAACACTTGTCACTTATTCTGCTATTGTTGACATCTCTATTTTGGCATAAATCGGATTTTGACATTACTAAACCTACAATTTTGTTTTTCTTCGCACACATTATCTCTTCCATGTGAAAGGCACTGGGAAGACACGGGCTGCCATGAAATCTGAAATGCCTGCAGTCAACACGAGGAGCACCTCTTTATTTCAATTTCATTTCCCGCTAATAGAGATGAACTTGGTGCACATTTGGGAAGGTTTAGAAATTGTCAAACAGAGATTCTGTAAAAGGAGTTCTGAGAATTTAAAGAAGTCTCTGTCAGTTTGGAGGATGAAAGGATAAGCATAGTTAACCATTTGGTCACCTGCTCAAATTCCCATCTCAGCAATCGTAGTCCCCCCACGTGGGGGTGGTGAAGGAGTTGGCACGGTATATCCCTATCCTTAGTGACTTCTAGGAGGTTTAATTTTTGTGACTAATTTCAAAGAAAAGGGATATTTCTGTGAATAACAGTGTCATGATCTGCCACCAACATAAATCACAGTTTCTTCAAGGAGCATCAGGAAAGGAAGTGGAAGAAAGAGTTGGAGACTACAAATTATACCACTACATAATTATGCAGCTTTATTCATATGTCTAACGTGATATCCACATGCATGTTAGCAACACAGAGGCCTAAATTATAGACATTCAGAACAACTTGAAGAAGGGAGCAGGGGAACTGTTCAAACAATTTAAATTCTCTGTCATAGCAACTTGAGACTTTAGATAGAACCATCCTAGAAATATAGATTAAATTTTCCTTTTCAACTAAATCACACAGGTAGTATTTTTATGCAGTGCATATAAAAGCAAGCTCACTGTTCATCCTGTAACCAGAACTTCTATACCAAGTATGTGAGGTGTTATAAAGAGGTAACATTATAGTGAGGTATTTTAATCTAGTTGAATGACCTTACACAAGGGGAAGCATTTTTCCAAGAGGGGCAGCCCAGTAATGAGGGTAAGGTGTGTCCTAAAACGCCCCAGAGCTCATTCTAGCTTATCAACTACTGCTACAATTCCTAATTTGTGGGGCACTTGTGCTTTTTCTGGACAGTCTATCATTTAAAGTGCTGTGAGAGACAGTTTAATCATTTTAAGAGTATGCTGTGTAACTGATCTTGGAAGTGCCCAGTACTCACCAGAGATTTATTGAAAAAACATTTGTACCATGACTGTCTTTCCTTTGAAAATAGTCAAAATATTAAAAAAAGCAGTCATGCTCAGCAGCAGTTTTCATTGATGCATTTAGAGCTTTCCTCCTCTTTAGCAATCCAGACCTTTTTAAGAAATGTCATTGCTGGTTATCCTCAATACAAAATGGCCCATCAAAGCTACCTTGGTGCAACCTTACCTCTTAAATATCAGCCTGTGCCCTCTAACCATTTGTTATCAAGTACCTTTTAGTTCAGTCGTGGCAAACTCTGTTTAATACATAGAATGAAAAAGATGTGGATACAGCTCAAGGCATTTTGTATTAAATCAAATATAGGATATTTATTTAAAATGTTTTGGATGCATTCTTGAAAAGGTGTCACAAGATCTTGTATCATAATGTGCCTAAATAATTATGTGCCTAATGAAAACAATGTGAAGTATAAAAAAAAAAAATCCAAACAACAACAACTAAGAAAAAAATTAAGTAAGGCCGTAGACAAATTTAAGTCTTCCTTAACCTTAGAAAGTACTTAGCAAATACTTGATTCTAAAGGTTCTGCCTCATTTTCCTGTCTTTTGTGGACTGGAGTTTCTAAAGTCCTCTTAAATGTGATTTCCTTTTTCCTACTCTCTACTTTACTCTTTATTCTCAATACTAGATATATCTTCAGAGCACTAACCCCATATGCTGGTGTAGTGGGTTAGGTATTCACTTGCCACTCATCAAGTGTGCTGGCATAGGCCAAAATGGGATCTCTCTGCACAGATTTCACAAGCCATTGGGAGTGAGCATGTTGAAGGTGCTTTATCTGCAGAGTTAAATTCCTGAAATGAGTGGCAATCACCCAACCTGGCCTTCAGTACATGAAGAAACCAGAAACATGCTTGAGAGGAGGTAGGAACAGGATGCTGCTTTGTTCACTTCAAAAACCTTTGCTGTCCTATTTTCTGACCACCCTTTTGCACTGCTGCTCTTGATTTGACACAGCGTTAAGTTTGAGATAGAAGACAGTGCAGAAATGCATGTAAAGAACTTGGGAATGGAGAAGGGGAGAAGGAGGTCATATATATCAGATACAGGAGGAAAGATGCATCTGAAAGATCTCTCTCTGTTGGAAGAGATCTCCAATCTTGTTGCCAATGAAAAACCTGTTAACATTGCTTGAGTATAAAAGCAATTAACTGAATGTTTTTTACTTTTCTTTTATGAATAAAACTGTGTCATTCTCTAGGCATAAATAATATTGCAGTATACTACAGTGCAGAAGGAAGGTTGCTGAAAAAAGGGTCACTTAGAATTTCTCAAAAGGACATGTATTTGGGGTTGATGCTAATATAATCTATACTGGGATAGTCCAAGACACATTTTGGGGTATTCTTCTGTTTGTGTGATTTTTCTGTTAGTTAGATTCCAGACTAGACATTGGGCCATTGCTAGAGACAAACATCATCTCTGCTGTGGGAGGCAAAATAAATATATGTGTACCTTTATACATATGTACTTATGGAAAGAGAGACATTCTCTGAACCAAAGCTCTATATTGTGTCTCTTTAAAAATCCACAAATACAAATACAGAATCAAAACTGTAATAGTGAGGAACATATTTCCCATCTTGTGCTGCAGGGCATAAGCTAATCTGCTGCTGAGATAGGCAGGAACCCCCTTCAACCCTTTGTTGTTTTTCATTACACAACTGGCTGTTTGCATTATGTTTTTTATTAGAACTTGATTGTTTAATGACAAAGATACAGAGTTATGCTAAAATAAATAGAAAGCTCTGTAGTGGAGAAGCAGAAAATAGACTCAATGAAAAATAAGAGACAAGAACTGCTAGATTCTGCTGTGTTCACCCCAATCCCTCCAAAGCCTGCAAATGTTTTCCTCACTTACACATGCATTTTCTTTATTAACCCCCATCCCCCAGACAAACCTACAGCTGTATTGAATAGGACCTGATAGTGTTCCTTTAGCCTCCTTAATTTCCATAAGCAATTTCATTCAGGGAAGTTGTGTACTAGACTGCTCTACCTTTAAAGAAACATCTACAAGACACGTCTGTGTGTTTAAACCAATCTGAAGTGCAGGGAATATTATCTGCCATAATACAAAGGATTGCAGTTCTGTTGGACAAATGTTCTCATCTGCTGCAACTAATCTATTATGTAGCTTTTGTAAATGTGTCATAATAGAACAGTAACCTCGGCAGTCTGCAGAGGTGGTTTGTATGCAGTTGTTCGGGCAAGTAGTTGCTTATGTTGGAACAATTGAGTTTATTTTTGGTTTTGGGGGGGTTTTTGTTCCTTTAAAATGGCCTGAAAAAAACCAATGCAGAACACCAAGTGAAACAATTTCATGTGATATTTCATCCAAGCTTCTTTGTACTCTGCAGAAAAAAAAAAAGGTCATAGAATGGTTTGGGTTGGAAGGGACCTTAAAAAATCATCTAGTTCCAACCCCACTGCCATGGACAATGCCATGCCCTTCCACTAGGCCGGGTTGCTAGGTTGCTCAAAGAGCCATCCAACCTGACCTTGAACACCTACAGGGGTGCGGTACCTACAGGTTCCCTGGGAAACCTGTTCTAGTGCCTCACCACCTTCACGATAAAGAATTTCTTCCTAATAATTAATCTGAACCTGCCCTATTTCCATTTGAAGCCATTCCCCCTTGTCCTGTCACTGCATGCCCTTGGAAAATTGGTCTCTCCAGCTTTCTTGCAGGCCCCCTTTATGTACTGGAAAACTGCCATAAAATGAGAGAGAAAAGAACAGACAAATCTGAGGTGTTCTGTACTTAAAGGTACCCTAAAATTGTTCGTACTACCTTTTGCTGAAGGGCAAACTGTGATTGATGCTGGGTCCTAACTGGGAGAAGGTAGGCTATAATAGTGTAATTTAGTTGATGGAAAAGAAAGTGTCTATATTACTGTAGAAGATGCAATACATTTCACACGGACTCAAGTTTCTGCTCTTTATGCTATCTTTTGGTGGAGCTGTCTGGAGACAAGCCACTCCAGGGCTCAACTCTGGTTTTGATGAAGCAAACATTCCCACTAGAGCTATCGTCTCCTGCTTGGCCATGCTCCTGTGGAGAGTCCTCAATATCTACACCATGAAAGCTCTGGCTGATGGCAGCATCTTAAATGTGGGTCTTAAGGTTCTTCTCGCCGTCCTGTTTGTAGGATGCTGCTGCTTTTTCTCACCAAGTCAGTGTTTTGAGGCAAATACTGCCTCGAGTTTAACCTTCCCCTGAGGCTTTACCTTCTTCTTTGACTTCCTGTGCCTTTACAATTTCTTATGCAGTCCATACTCATGTGTATATGACACTCCACCTCAGAGCAGCAGCCTAGTTAGTGTAAAATTTGGGAGGTCCCAATTCTTCAATGGAAACTCCTCCAAGAGTCAGATAAGACTTTTGTGACCAGTCTAAGCAGGCCTAGAGATATCAGAAGGAAAAGTCTCAAGTTCTATTGAAAGTCAGGTGTTGTTTGGGGTCAGCATCTTAGATGAATAGACTGGTGTTTTGTAGACTTGATAAAATACTGACGTATCTGAGGCAGAAAAATGTTTGGGGGTTTTTTTGTGGTAGTGCTAGGCTACAGAAGGAATACACTGAAGGTTTCCCCCCCAGTTTAATTTTTTGTTAGAAGTAAGAAAGGATGGTAACCATAGTTTTATAATGATGCCTAAGATACATCCCAGTGGATGCTACATTTCTGTCAACCTCACTTTTAAACTACAAAAAATATCATAATGTATGATATTGAAGGACTTACTGATGAACAATTGATGCTTCAGAGCATCTGCGCTTAGTAAAATCAACAGTACAAAATGCATATTATGCATCTTAGACCATCGGGTTGTCACTCACAAATGATGTGAAGTTTAATGCATTATTCACAAGTATAAGAGGAGACACTCCAAAGCAGTTGTGGAGTCTCTGTTATTTTATTTTATTGTGTATTGTGTTATGTTATTTTGCAAAGAGCAGAAGCAAAGTATGTGGCTTAAAGGTGCAGAGTTTGGAATTGCATGATAGGATAAGCAGCAGCAGCACTAAAATGTTGGATCTAAGTAAAAATTCATATTCAGACTTAAGAAAGTGGAAGATATTTTGATCTGAAAGCTACAAAAACCCGTCTGGGCATGAGTTCTGGATGTGGGGTTGTGTTGGGATTTTTTTCCTTTTTCAACTTTGTAGTGCAAAGAAGCACACACCACAAAATCAAATGAAACTAGCATTAATTTGGTAGTCTCAGTTCTCATTGTTCTATTGATTCAGAAAGCTGCAAACAGATATGGAGGCTTAGAGGCTGCATTTAGGACTACTGAAGTTTGGGGGTTAAGATATATGAAAGAGGTAATGAGAGCACTCATTTAGTAAAGGAACTCTTTTTAACATCTTAACATGGAATTCTGGTATAAAAATCTTGGTTCAAGATTTGGTCTTCATCATTTTGTTGGTGGTTTCACTATTGATTACTCTTGTTTATGCACTTCTTTCCAAAAGAAAGGCCACCAGCACAAACCTTGTCCAACAGAATCTCTTGTATGCAAAACAATATTTACATCCCTATATATTTTGCCTAGTGTAAGAGAAAAAAGTAGTCTTGATCATTTCTTATTGATAACTTTAAATATTGTGTCAAGCCTAAATCAATCATATGAGAGAACAGCAGCTATTCCTCTGGATATTTAATTAGCTAGAGTTTTTACATGCAATTTGTTTTCTTTTTGCCACTTTCAGCGTTTGTTAGGTAGTAATATTGATATGGGTAGTGCAGTAAGATGTATGTCTAGTTAAATTAAACCTTCTATTGGTGAAAACTTCTCTCTTGTGGGTGGCTGTGTTTTATGAATCATGTATGTCACAATATTACATTTTCGGACATGTGGTGTTCTTTACATTAGGAACTTGGATTTTTTTGGTGCTAAGTTAGTACCAAGAGTTGATGGTATGTGAAACGCAGGAGAAACAGCATTAGCTGTATGTATGTGTATGTGTGTGTGTATGTAAATATATACATGTATTAGACATCCATAATTTTCTTTTGAAACCAAGCAATTTGCTCTGTTTTTTCTGAACCATTTTCAGCTGTTACTGTGGAAGGAGAACTGACAAGTGTTTCTTCAAGTATCTCCTTTTATTGGCAATTTTTGTTCATTATTATTCAACTGGTGCCAACAACATTTATTATTTGTATATTAATGACTGGAAATTGTTAAGTGATGGAAGAGCAGTCAAACCAAGCTAGGTGGAATTAACTTTATGCATGCTTTGTAGATGATACTGGACTTGCAGTACTCTGTGCATTCCCCAAATACTCTCTGATTAAGTACCATTTATAGACCTAATCCTGCCTAGCACAGTCTTTTAAGCAGTTTTAAAATCTTGTCTGGAAATATTGAACCCCAAGTATTTTCAAATATATTTTCAGGGGGGAAAAGAGTCTATATTGCAGTAAATCTATCTTCACAGCTACCAATTCCTTGAGCTTAATTATGACACTACTAAATGTGAAAATCTATTCAGTGCTAGGAACACTTTTCACATTACATTCACGCTAAAGATTGGCTGTTAAGAGCTCATTACTGGTAGTTTTCTAAAGAGCGGTTTATTAAACACTGTTACCTAATAAGCATCTTTGGTGGTGCAAATTGCTGAAAACAGTAATGAGTCTGATTAGACTTCATTTCAATTACGACAGCTTGTCTTGCAAAAAAAAAAAAAAGAAAAAAAAAGAAAAAAAGAAATCTCTCCTTGATGCTTTGGAATCTGACTACAAGGCATTAGATGGTTTAAAAGGAAAATGCCACCTCTGTATTTCCTTTCCACAGTTCAGTAATGAATAGAGAGCTGTCCAAGTAGCCGTCCAATTTAACACATTGGAAAACTAGATGGGCAGCATTGGAAGCACAATCCTGTTTGCTTAAAAATTCTACAAAGGGTTTTCAGTTAGTATATCTAAATAGGGTCATATTTAGGTTTCCTCTTCTTCCCTTGCGTAATAATATAAAGCTGTAAGACGAGAGAAAATTAAAATGATTCACTCCTACCTGCTTTGCAGAGGTTATGCATTCCTCTGATTAGTGTAATGCACCTTTCAGTTATCTGTAAATCTTTTACAGATCTGTAAATCTTTTACATGCAATTGCAAAACTGTCACAGCTTTCGCAGTACCTGATAATTCAACTTTTTTGTTTTAACTTAAAAAATTTCTTTTCAGAGATAAAAACAAATCATAAGAAATTTTTACTACTGATGTAAAATACTTCAGTGAATATATTTGTTTATGAACCTAATCTTTGATGCTAAATGTGTTTAACTATATTAATGTTAAGCTTTCTTTTAAGTCATTCCTGTGTGTTACTTACATATTCTGGATGGAAAGAGAAGTGTTAATAGAAAAATAATTTAAGCTTATAATTGCTGAATACTTAGTAAGATTCTAATGTTCCTGTATGGCATTTTTAATCCTAAATTTATCTGGCTGCACGTTTCTAATATTATTTAACACAAAATTAGATGTAGAGTTTTATTACTAAAATCTTATATTGAATTATGTCTGGAGAAATGGCAGAAGAGGGGCACGCATGGAAGGATGCAGTGTTGCTGAAAGCGGTTGTTGGAGTCTCGAAGTGTGGCTGAAATCAGACTGCTGTCCAGTTAGTTTACAGGAAATTTTAAGAAGGTTCACATTCAATAAAGTTTGAATGCCACCTAATTAGTCATAGGAAATTAATCAGAAACTGAGCTAGTGCAGCAAATATCAGAACTCTTTATCTAGATTTTAATGAAATATTTTCTGTGAGGAATTTTTATTAAACACATGGCACAAACCCCAAATACTGGTGAATAAAATATCATTTATGTAATTACCTGCTGAATAATTGTTGCCTTAAAAGTAAAAAGTGGGGCGCATATATCTCCTTTGCAAGAGATTGTAAACTTCAGTGGTTTTTCTGACTTCAAACCAGAGAAGTGACAGAAGAATCAAGCCCATGAACCTTGGGGTCTAAGTATCTTGTACTGGCTCTAAAACCCTTTTTTTGGCTCCTTTTTGTGATGTTACCTTTCTACCTTGTCTTTGAAATTCTTACAGTTAGCTATGATATATTATATATTTTGTGAGAGAAAGGACTTTCATCAGTGTGCATCATTAAGCATCAAGTAAAATAGTGGTGGTGAGGGGTTGTTGTTTTTGGTTTTTTTTTTAACAGCATACAAACACAAGTGCTATTATTCAGCTATACAAATGTGTGCCTGTAGTGTGCTTTGAGATGCTAATCAGTGGAGCTTGACTTCTGTACCCCGAAGCAAATTTTTAAAGTATTTCATCATTAGGTGACTACGTATGCAATAACACTATGGATAAAATTACAGAAAAATAACACAGTTTATTGTTATTTAAGCTATCAACAGTGCTCAGCTTGTTATTGATATGATCATCACATGGTTTAGATTTTTGTTGTGTCTTGAAGGCTGTTTACAGAAATGGCTAAGTTTGTGTGATAGCTGCAAAGGAATGTGACATTTTATCAGCTGGGCTCTATCATTTTCTTCTATTTTTAAAACCAGCGTGTTATTTTTTTCCTGTCCTCTGAAAATGCCTGTGCACCCTCTCGATGACATACTGTGTGTCTTAGGACAACTTTTCCTGGTGCAGGATGAATTTTGGTTTTTTTTGAGAAACATCTAATGTGAGGAGTTAGGGTTTTTTTTCTTCCCACTCTCTCCAGGAATATGGCACAAATATCAGCATACACACAGTTCAATTTCTCAGTTGAGACATTCTCTCTCTGGTGCCTTGGTGCCTGTGTGTGTAAAATACATAAATGTATATATAGAGAGAGATTTCTATATTTGTCTATAGAAAATTCTCTGTTCCCCTTCTCCCTGTCCCCGAGATAATTTGTCAAGCTAACTGAACAATCTGTATAGTTCCTTTCAAATGCTCAGGAAACAATATAGTAAGTCCCAAACCAAGAGCATGCAAAAAATTGGCTATATTCCATTTTTCAGTCGTTAATTCAGATACATTTTATTGAGTGAGCAAGAAAGAATCTTCGGAATTTGTGAAATACAATAATTGAAAGGTTTAAGTGGGGGAAAGATTTATCTCAGCTTAGTGTTTCTAGGATGTCAGTTCTTTGGTTATGCTTCTGCTTTTAATCTTGTTTCTCTGCTTTGTGGGGAGCAGGAAGGAAAGGAAGGGTCAGCTGCTCACACAGCCGAGCCGGGGAAGGAGCTGTGCTGGAGCTCTGTTTTCCCTAAGAGCGTGATTAGTACAGTTTTGATGACTTAGCTAAGGTGTTCCCTGCCTTGGGGAGGAAATCTCGGGTTCTATGTAGTAACATCATCCCTTCTTACAATGTTGTCTCTCATGTTGTAATATAGACATTGTTGGTTGGTTGTTGTTTTTTCAATGGAGAGACCAAATAAGTGTAGGGGTTAATGATACAATCCTTTTACATAGGATATTCTCTTTGGAAAGACAGTGTATGCCAGCCCTAGCTGCTCTGATACTTATAGTAGAGAGAAATGTGTGTGGTGTGTGTCTGGTATGGTGGAAAAAAGGGAGAGAGTGGATGAGCTCTGCTAAGAGCTCCCTGCTCTTAATCCTGAGCCACGTCAGGAGCATTCTAAAGCAGTTTATCTTCATATGTCGTCTTGTATATAAGAAACAACACTAAACCCACCAAAACTCATTTCATATGTAGCTTTTTCTACAGCCTTCAGATCAAAGTTATTTTCTTCAGGCTGGACTAAATTATACACAGGTCCCAGGAGTGAAGGACACTGAATTAATGCACTATGTCAACCAGTCCCGGTTATAGAATATTTTTATCGAAGTGTGAGACGCAACATCTCTTTACTATTTCATTAAAAATTAATGTGCAGATTTCCAAAAAGCAAAAAGCATAAATAAGGTAAATTTTGTGAAAGGTTTGTACACTGTAGACACGTTGAGGATTTTTTTTTTTTAGTATCAGATTACTTCTATATATACATTTAATCAGTATTTGTTCTCATTTAGCTAATTAGCAGAGGTACTCTAATCTCAGTAAAGCAACTGTTCATCCCTTTCCTATGTTGGTAGTTTTTTCCTTTAAAAGGAAAGCAATATTCCTGGTTGCAAGCTGGAGCATTATATTATTGGCCCATATAAATTTGCTTTTTTGCTTTTGTTACTTGAATGTAATGAGTCAAAGCTGACTACAGTTATTTGAAACTTACTGAAATCGAGCTTTGCCTTCAAATTTGCAAAGTGAATAGGGCTGGCTAGATAAATGTCTGGAATTAACCTTCTGTTGCTGTACACAAAGCTGTGAAATACATATATACTTTTTTTTAAGTGTGGTGAGTGAAAAATATATGGAAAATTATATTGTAGTGGAATTTATACAGGGTGCTACTGCTGTTAATTGGGGGAAAATACATTTTAAATAACTCTTGCTATGTAACTTGGTCTTGTGTTTTAGGGCAAGGTGATTTTCTAGCATTTTTCGAACAGCTTGATATAAAAATAATTCAGCATCAGTTAAATCTCTATTGTGCTCCCACTTTGTTCAAATAAAGTATGTCCCTTTATGGCAGTTTTAACCCCATTTATCCTCATGCACAAGTGCTCACCTGTTATTTACTCACATAAGAGAAGGTCGATACTGCAGAACAAGGGGAGTGCTCTGTTGTGACATAAAACATACATATTCATTAACTCTGCTGTCCCTGTGGACATGTGTGGTATGTCCTGATGATCTTCATTTGGCAGAAGGAAGCGAGCTTAAGAAGGAAATTGTCTTAATGGATTTACGATACATGAAAAAAAGGTTTTAAAAATGCTTTATTTGTGGTAAGGAACCAAAGCAATAATTCTAAGTGTGAATGAAAGAGTAAAAGGAAGCAATTTACTGAAAGATGATTAGCAACAGAAATAGAAAAATAATAGAATCCAATATTTGAAAATTATAATTTTCATATGTTAATTTTTTCTTCCTAGAAGAGCTTAGGTCAAGATCTGAATGTTCCATAACAGTCTCCCTAGTACTGAAAATTTATTCCTTCTGCCTCTCACTTACTTGCTAAAAAACAAGTTCAGGGTTTTGTGTTTCACCTGCTTCAGTTGATTACATGAGAAACACAATAAGGCATGAAGGTATTTTGTCTGCTCTGCTTTTAAGGATGTGTTATTCTCTTTCAAGGTAAATGTGCCCTAAACTTCGCTTCTGGAAGGGAAACCAAATAAAAGGCTACTTCTGCTATTTTGCTGCTTAAAAAGAGAGTATATATTTTGCTGCACTTTTAGAAGGTTCAGTTGGGTTTATTGGAGCCTTGAAAGAAGCACTTCGGTGGGAGCACAATCAAGCTCCATGTCTAAACTATTTTGCATTTGCAAATATACATAAATACTTGTGCCAAGTGGCCAAGTATTCATTCATGATTACGTTTTGTCATCTGAATATTTTATTTCTCAGAATCACTAGTTATCCTGCAGTAGTTATATTGATTCTCATGTTTATATAGGCATAAATTGCAGATTATGTGGTATATTAAATGTTTTTAAAATACATTATAGCTATAAGTGTGCATTCATTGGACTGCAAAAAGTAATTTTTTAAAATAAAAATTATGCTTACATTTGTTTACAGTTATTGTTCTTGTGAGTATTCTCTCAGAAATTATTATGATCTTATTCCTTTGGCATTGACAAAGCATGGTAGGTCCTTTAAAGGCATGGTACTGTTCAGAGCTACTTGACAAAAACAGCTTAAAAATTTAAATCCTGCCAAGAGAAAGCATCATAATAGGTTAAAAGGAAACGCGGTTGTTGTTTTTGTCAGTGTTTTCTAGTTGATTTAGAAAGGCGTTATGGGGAAATGAGTACAGTGAGGGGCAGACTGATAAAGTCAAATATTTCAAAGATAAACTAAAATTAATCATAAATATGACCAATTCTCTACATAGCTGGGTTCCAAGATGTGTGCATAAATGGTTTTGCTTGCGGTAAGGACGACTGCATCAGTATGATTAGAGTGCAAGGATGGAGCCCTGAACTGAGAATGTTTTTCTGGCAAGGACTGCTGCCACAGAGAAACCAATACCTCCATGGTGGGCAGCATCCTGGGAGGTCGTGGGAGTGCTTAAGTAATGGCTACAGTCCCTGACAGCCACATCTGTGGGCTGCTGCTGGGTTGGCCTATGGATCTGACCTGCTTCTGCTGGCAAAATATGCTAGTGCCATCTCTGGACCTAGTTCCTCTTTGCTTCTTGACTATTATTTCTCCTTATTTCTGTTTCTTAAGGCCTTTGAAGCTGATGGATCTCCTAAAGGCTGTTTAGCCAGAAATGTCTTTGTGACTATCAAAGGCACTGCTTTATGTAAATGGCAGGGAGGGGGCTTGGGGGAGAGAGAACTCATTTGCTGTAGATGTATTGCAATTTGCTGTTGTAAGGTGTGAAAGTGTGATTTTAAAGGAATAATCATTTGACAATGTTTAAGTTAAATAATGGGGATGTATCAGTTTGAGATTTCACATCTGGAATTTCGTTTTTAACGGGTCCAAAATCTCATAAAATATATAGCATTTTTCTTACTGCTTTTATCTCTAAGTGCTGTTGACATATATGTGATCCTCCATATTACTTGTGATTTAAGTGTTTTGTTTTAAAGACTGAAATGCTTTCGCTATCTTGCTCGATGGAAATCGTATTGTAAATACCCTGCCAACAGCTTGCTGCCAACAACAACTGGTGCGCGGGGCATGCATATATAGTAAGAGGAAGAACAGACCCCTACCAAAAAAATTCTGAGAGCACTTTCCAGGCCTGTTTTTGTGAGTCTGTGGCTGCCACTTACTGAAAAAAGCTTCCAAAGTTGGGACTGTACAGCTGGGCATCTCGGTTGGAGGTTCATCCTCCCACCGAGTCCTTTGACGTCAAAGGAGTTCCTCATGGACTGGAGCAGAGGTCTTCACTGAGTAATTAGAAAATAAATGTGGGAATCATTTTCTTTTCTTTTTTTTTTTTTTCTGCAAAACATAATTAACTCAATCCACTCTTCAAAATCCCTCCTGTTTCCAATTAAGAGAGATCAGTTGCACTATCTTCAAACAGCTGAAATTATGCTTATTAATAAAAAATGGAGTGTAAAAGAATTGTTTTATCTTGAATTAATTTTTATTATTATGCGACATATGACAGTATACAGTCTTATGAAATATTATCAGATTTAGTACAAATCCAGGGAGTTGTGTGTCCTACATCTTGAACAGCGGTTACAGTATGACTCATTTATTTAGCTCTGCCCCATGCTTAAGAAGGATTTTAAAACGTGGATTTAGGGTCTGAAGTTCAAGGTCCTAACACCTTCAGCTCAGTAAGACATTTGAGGCATACTGGCCAGTGAAGTACCTATTCAAGTAAATAGCTGTTTTGGCAGAGCCAATATCTGTATGTCCACAAGAAGAAAACCCGTGGCTAAAATCATTATGGTCTGTTGTGTAAATACTCAGTGTCTTGAATAATTGTGGACAGGGCTGAGAGTAGCAGTTCAATGGGCAGGGACAGTTTTTGGGGTCTTTGGCGAAACATGTAGACAATCCAAAGTGATGAAGTTCACATCAACTCTAGAGTTGGTGGTACTCAGAGCTGTGATTTTGGAGTTGTTTCCTACCTTGAACAGTGTGTTCCCACCAGTCTGTTATGGACACTTATCAGAAGCATCTCATTTACTCGTTCCCTCCTGGTACAGTCTAACCCTTTTCAACAGCACATTAGGCAGTTGCTTGGATCATATTAACAACAGGCCTGAAGTTAACCTGCTTGAACTACTGATGTTTACAAAGGAACCTGCAGATCTGTGCTAGGTAGGACCTGTGTACTGCAGGGGTGAACAGGCAGGAATAGAGGGGAAGAATTATTTCCTTTTGCCTCAGGTATGTTGAAGGAACAGTTGAAGGCCCCTGATCCAAACTGAGACTTTGGTAGGCTGCTTGGGAAGGTTGGTGGGCTGCCCTGTTTCTAGTGCCTTGTGCACAATAGCTCTTTGACATTCAGGTGTTTTTCACCAGCATCTCTGGAAGTGAAATGCAACCTCTGGTGGTATCTTCAGAAAATCACAGCTGCATATGATTTAATTTTAGTTTGATTATTTCATTAGAGGTGTAAATAGATGAGAGGTTTACTAAAGTCCCAGTATCCTTTGTGTAAAGCACATTGTTGCTAGCCAAGTTGGTGAGTTGGGACACTAAATCCTTTATGGTGGTTTCATCCAGTGTGGTCTTAGCTAGTATTTCTGGACATTTCCATCCCTATTTTCAAAAGAAACTCTTGTATTTAAATTGAAAGGAAAGGCTAGTTATTTATCTTTTTTGACAGATATAATCCTGTAAGGGGATGAGAAATTTGACCTGATACTGAGGGCACCAGCACTGGGGGGTTCTTTGTATGCACAAACTCATTCAAGCTCCCAGCAGAATCAGGCCCAAGATGTGTAGGATGTTGTTTGTTCCTTTTTGCATTCAGATTGCAATGTTATTTTTTTGCGACTGGCATTTTTTTCCTTTTTTTTGTTTCTTTTAATTCGTAGATCTGAATATATAAGTAGACTTCTGCCATATGGAATTATTATATGTGAAAATGATGAAGTATTGTGTATTATATTTTCCATTTTCAGGCTAAAAATTAGAAGGGGAAAAATGGTCAAACACTTAGTTCAAAGTAGTTCAATAATGAAATTGTTGGCTATAATTACTTTAAATGTAATTCAGATAGATCCAGCTGGAAGAATTATGGAAGAGGGATGTACAGCAAGGCTGTCAGGACAAGGAAAAATACATACTGCAAAAAAAGCCTACACTCCCTCTCTATATAATGCATTAAATTTATCTTAAGAGCAGTTCTCTGATAAGTACATACCTGTACTTAAAGAACAGAATCCTTTCCTTTTGCCTTTTACAGCCCATACCTGCACACTTTACACAGTTCAAAAATGTCGATAGCTCAGAGGATTCCTAAGTTAGCAAAGTTTTTTTTTGAAAAATACATTCAGCCTTGCATTGCTTCTGGATTTTCAGTAAGTTATTAAGCAAATACATTATCTGCAGGACTGTGGTTTGTGTCAGAGTTCAAATTACACTTAAATAAAAAATGCAGCCTCTAAATATGCCCTCATTTACCTGATTTTAGACGTTTATGTCAGCATTTGGATTCCTAAAACAAGAAATGCAGGAAGATTTATCAGCTCAAACAAAAAGCAATTACTAAAATAAAATTTAAAAATGGAGAGGAAGTGGCTACAAACAGGAAGGGAGGAGGGAGAGAAATATTTGCATAATTAAAAAGAACTACAGCTTCTTCTTTTTATATCCCAAGTCAGACATTTGACTTTCTTCAAACAATTTTTGAACTATTAACACATAGAGTCAAACCTAGCAAAAGTTTGCTACTTTCTCAATTATTATCGAATTGAGGAAATGGCTCTTTGTGCCCCCCAGTCCAGACCATTCTACTGGTGGCCATGTAAATACTTCTTCACTGCTTACTAAAGCAAAAAATATGCTTATGGTTAACTATTAACCTATGCTTCCAAATAACACTAATGATTGCGATGTGCTGGAATAAATGCTCATGTTTCATGGGATGAGAACAGTCCTGTTCTCTTAAGCTTATCTAATCAAAGCCTAATCCTGCCTTTACAGCCTTTGTTAAATGCACTGGTATTTAATATGCATCAATAAATAAACTTTCAATTATTGTGCAGTGAGCATATCCAAAGATAGCATGACAATGTGAAACTACTGGTCTATCTAGCAATTATTCTAAATAAAGGATGCTGATGATGTGATTTCCCCCCTCCTCTTATAATGGATAATTTAGATTTTCTGACATTCTTTTGCAGCCTAATAATAAGGAAAATAAATTAATCTAGACAAATAAAATTCAAAGGATTTAATTTTTACACCATCTAAGTACATCTCCCCCCTGTGACTAGAAATTTAATTATTTTAAAAGCACATGATCCATTCTAAATAAAAAAGACCAATTGATGAAATTTTTTAAGTATTTGTGAAAGGTATTTTGAAAAGCTTACAAAGTGGGCAGTGTGTGATATATGTTGTTGTACTCTGACCTAGTGCATTCTTTTATCTCTTGAAATTGAATAGCCTTTCTTTTACAAGCAGTTAAAGACAACGTGCCAAAAGCATATTCACTAACTACAGCGCAAGTACCAGCCCAGCCAGGTTTTCTGCTCCATCCATGTCTATTTTACCTTCTTTTTCAAGAGTTTCACTGCTGCTTTACTATATTCTTTGCAAAGAGTCTTTCTCATGGCATCTGTTCATTAGTATCTAGTGAAACATCAGTCTACTCAAGTTCTGCATCTCTGTGACAGAAGCTTTCAGTATTTTGGTAACCTTATAAGCCAAATATTGCAGAACACATATAGGTTTTGTTTGTTTGTTTGTTTTGTTTGGCGCTTTTTTTTTAATGGGGCAATGAACTTGTATGATATTATGCAGTTCTGTGTTACAGGAACATTCATATTTTTGCCTTTTAAAAAAGCTTGTAGTAAATATCATGACATTAGAAGAATTTTAGATACTAATTGCTTGCACTTGGCTCTTGGTGATTTTCACTTCAGATTTCCAGCAGAATGTAACAAAATATGATTTCTGGAAAGCTTCTGATAGTTTCTCATTAAAATTGTATTTTTTAATGCAATCATTTAATTGCATGATTTCTATAATTTCTCCCAATTTCATGACATACTTACTCCCTCTGAAAGGCAGTGGTTGAAACATCAGAAACAATTAGCAAAAAATATTATATTAATGCTAAATGAAAGAAATAAATCTGCCAAAATCTCAGTCTCAAAGCTGCATTTGTCAAAAGCACTTCTCTGAATTAACTTTTGTAGCATAACTGTATAATTGTTAACAGACATTTTTCTCAAGTTGTCAAAGTGTTTGAAAAAAGAGAGAAAGAGAACACTTATGAAGAAAAAACCCACGAGTAATTAATGGCATGCTCAGGTGGAGTGAGATTTGCAATACTTGTACTAACAAAATATAAGGCTCAATTAGAGGTACTTTGCAGTTTTCAGCCTAAGTTTAAATGATTTTGAGATTTGCAAATACATGAATCAAAAAAAAAAAAAAAGAATAATCCAAATGCAAATTAGTGCAACCACAATAAAATATAATTGCAAATGAATCTGTTGCTTTATTCATTTATTGTGTAATTACTGCAATCCTTCCCACCTTGTTTTCAGTATTTCTTAATCATTAAGTCGGAAGCATGACAGCAGTGCCAGCCCTGGCATGATTCTCTTTGACTAAAACCTTGTAAATTAACACAATTAGCACAGCATCATCCTGCTAATTAACTTCCAGTGTCTGGTGCAGTGGTTTTGCAAACAAGGAAGAGGGAGTCAGAAGGGAATAAACATGCCATTCTGTTACCAAACTGTGTGCTGTGTTAGGCTTAGCTCAGCGAGGCTAAGCTGGCCATGTCAGATGCCAGAGTCAGGCAATGAAGAGCTAAAGGGGTTGGGGAGGGAAACAGGAGGGGGTAGAAGCTGTCAAAATAGACTGCAGTAATTCAGAGGGGAGCGAGTGCCACAGATGCTTCATTTCGACTAGGCCTCCGCCTTATCAGAGAATCTGTGCCAGAGGGCACAAGACTGTTTGCAAAAACCACTTTTGGTAATACGAGAGAGATTAAGGAGGTCTATTTGATACAGCTGTACAAAACACAGCAATGTGTCTGCCATGCATAGGTACGAGTTGGAGGGGGTTATCTTAACGCTTGGAAATTGCTCATACGCGATGCAGTGGATCACAAGGGGGGGATAATTCACATCACATTATTAAAAGATTAATTGCTCTAAAATGAAGTTTGCATTTATTTTTTTAAATTTTTTTATTGATAGGTTTTGTTTCGGTTTTGTGTTGTTTGTTTTGGGGGGTTTTTATAGCTAGCTGTGAAAGCCACAGAACTTTTAGGGACTTGGCTTCATTTCCTTTTCCTTTTCTTCATCTTTTTTTTTTTTTTATTTTTTTCTTTAACCCTCTTTCTTTGTACCCTGGAGGCTGTGAAGCGGAGGGGGGGAAGAGAGAGCAAGCAACGAGACCGACAGACAAGTCATGCTTGTTTTTTTTTCCAGACCCTCAACAACAGAACTGAGAGGCAGAAAGGAGCCAGTTGTAATTCATACCGAGTTGTAGGCTTTGTGTGATGAAAGCGACAGAGCGCTGCCTGGGAGATTGCTTTGCTGCACTCCACGAAGCAGATTTGAAACTGTCGTGGACCACTTTAGATGAGAGTTGGATTATGGAATGACCTGCTATGTCTGTGTCATATTGTTCTGCGCAGGGTGCATTATACTCTGCTAACTAGGTGTTCAGTACCAAATAAGAGAGGTATCCTAGATGTGATCTGTCAGCTGTGTCTCATATTTTTGTATTGGTTAAAATACAAAATTGAAACAGTGATGAAAGAGGACAGAGCCTTGTATGTTAACAGTAAATCTGCACTCAGAGTATTTAAAATATACTGTCTTATTTAATTACTTTGAGAAATATAACATTAGCTGTATTTTTTATACAAACAAATAACCCCCTACTGAATTGGCAAAAAATGTGGCTACACGTGTATGTGCCTGTAATAAACCAAGCAGTTCACAGTGCTTCGTAAGGCTGTTGCATTTCCTTTCTTTAAGGACTGGTGGTGTTAAGTACAGTGTTTCAGAGAGCTGAAGAAGTTTACAGATAGTATGTTTGAGAACTCATTTAAAAACATGTGAAAGAGGCTGAGGTCATTGTTAACTTTGTTGTTTCCTGCTGCCCTAGGCTTGAAGATGCAGTGGACGCCGGAGCATGCCCAGTGGCCAGAACAGCACTTCGATATCACTTCAACCACCCGGTCCCCTGCCCACAAGGTAGAAGCCTACCGGGGGCACCTGCAGCGCACCTACCAGTATGCCTGGGCCAACGATGACATCTCAGCTCTGACCGCCTCCAATCTGCTGAAAAAGTATGCAGAAAAATATTCTGGTATTTTGGAAGGCCCAGCCGAGCGGCCCATTCTCAGCAATTACTCTGAAGCTCCCTCGGGGCTGGTGAACGGTCGGAAGAATGAAAGTGAGCCTTGGCAGCCATCACTGAACTCGGAGAGCGTGTATCCCATGAACTGTGTCCCAGATGTCATCACCGCCAGCAAAGCTGGGGTAAGTGCAGCCCTCCCTCCCGCAGATGTCTCAGCCAGCATCGGGAGCTCTCCTGGGGTGGCCAGTAACTTGGCTGAACCCAATTACTCCAGCAGCACCTGTGGAAGTCACACCGTTCCCAGTCTTCATTCAGGGCTCCCATCTCAGGAATATGCCACAGGATACAACGGCTCGTACTTGCATACCAGTTACAGCAGCCAGCCAGCACCTGCACTTCCATCCCCTCATCCATCTCCCCTGCATAGCTCGGGACTTTTACAGCCCCCCCCCACCACCATCAGCCCTCGTCCCCGGCTACAACGGGACCTCTAACCTCTCCAGTTACAGCTACCCTTCTGCCAGTTATCCTCCTCAAACCGCTGTTGGCCCTGGGTACAGCCCTGGGGGTGCCCCACCACCCTCAGCTTACCTGCCTTCAGGAATCCCTGCTCCAACCCCTCTGCCCCCCACCACTGTCCCCAGCTACTCCTACCAGGGCCACGGTCTGACGCCCATCGCACCGTCTGCCCTGACAAACAGTTCAGCCAGCTCTCTCAAAAGGAAAGCTTTCTACATGGCAGGGCAAGGAGAAATGGACTCCAGTTATGGAAATTACAGCTATGGCCAACAGAGATCTACACAGAGTCCCATGTATCGAATGCCAGACAACAGCATTTCGAATGCAAACCGGGGGAATGGTTTTGACAGAAGTGCTGAAACATCATCCTTAGCATTTAAGCCAACAAAGCAGCTAATGTCCTCTGAACAGCAAAGGAAATTCAGTAGCCAGTCCAGTAGGGCTCTAACACCCCCATCCTATAGTACTGCTAAAAATTCACTGGGTTCGAGATCAAGTGACTCGTTTGGGAAGTATACCTCCCCAGTAATGAATGAGCACGGTGATGAGCACAGGCAGCTCCTCCCTCACCCAATGCAAGGCCCGGGACTTCGTGCAGCTACCTCATCCAACCACTCTGTGGACGAGCAACTGAAGAATACTGACACCCACCTCATTGACCTTGTTACCAATGAGATTATCAACCAAGGACCTCCTGTGGACTGGAGCGACATTGCTGGCCTAGATCTGGTAAAGGCCGTCATTAAGGAGGAGGTTTTATGGCCAGTATTGAGGTCAGATGCATTCAATGGACTGACTGCTCTACCTCGGAGCATCCTTTTATTTGGACCTCGGGGAACAGGCAAAACATTAATGGGCAGATGTATAGCTAGTCAGCTTGGGGCCACGTTTTTCAAAATCACTGGCTCTGGCCTTGTCACAAAGTGGTTAGGGGAAGGAGAAAAAATTGTCCATGCCTCCTTCCTTGTGGCAAGGTGTCGCCAGCCCTCGGTGATTTTTGTTAGTGACATTGATATGCTCCTTTCCTCTCAAGTGAGTGAAGAACATAGTCCAGTAAGTCGGATGAGAACCGAGTTCCTTATGCAGCTGGACACTGTACTGACTTCTGCTGAGGACCAAATAGTAGTAATTTGCGCCACGAGTAAACCAGAAGAAATTGATGAATCTCTTCGAAGGTACTTCATGAAACGACTTTTAATCCCACTTCCTGACAGCACAGCGAGACACCAGATAATAGTACAACTGCTCTCACAGCACAATTACTGTCTCAATGACAAGGAGGTTGCACTGCTTGTCCAGCGCACAGAAGGCTTTTCTGGACTAGATGTGGCTCACTTGTGTCAGGAAGCCGTGGTGGGCCCACTCCATGCCATGCCAGCCACAGACCTTTCAGCCATTATGCCCAGCCAGTTGAGGCCAGTTACATATCAAGACTTTGAAAATGCTTTCTGCAAGATACAGCCTAGCATATCTCAAAAAGAGCTTGATACATATGTTGAATGGAACAAAATGTTTGGTTGCAGTCAGTGATGCTACTTAAAAAAAATGTAATGAATGTTGGCACACACAGAATCTGCTACATAGGGTAGAAAACCCTTTTCAGTAGTGTTAAAATTGCAAAGGGTACTGGGAAGACTACAATTTACCTTGCCTCTAAAGAGCCAGGGTATACTTGAAGGAAAAGTGCATCAAACAAGAGCTGCTGATCTGAAAAAGCCACACATGACAGAAAGCGCATGTTGATGCTCAGTTCTGTTCAAGCTAGACAATACTCACCAAGGAGCAAGGTGCAAGTGGGTTGATTTCAGAAGGACATGAACCCTGTGTGTTGATTCCATTCTGCTGTTCTTGAGATTTAGTTGCTGTCAAGTGCCTGAAGTGGTGCTTTATTTTTTGTTTGCCTCACAATTACATTGGTGGCATGTGCTAATATAAAGAGCTTTAACTTCAAACATTATTGGACTAAAGAGATGAACGGTTGTGTTGCGACAGAGAGCCAGATTTTTGCTATTCTAAGAGCAACAGTATTCCTCAATCCTGTCTGTTCTGTGGTGTTAAACTAAGAACAGGTAAAACAGGGTAATGGTAATCTGGACCTTAATTTCTGCAGTTCATTTCTTTTAACGTTCTGTCTGCAAAAACTCAGGAAAGTGATTGTGATTTGTACAGTACCTCAAAGGAATGTGTTGAAAGCACTATGTACTGCTGAGAGTTATAGGCTAGGCTTCAATGTTACTTTATATTAAATATGTATGTTTACCTCAACAATTGGAAAATGGCAAGGAAAATTACTTTGAATGTATCCAGGAAAAAACTAAAGTGTGATATGACTGAAGCTTTACAGTTTTTAAAAATAGAAACAGAAGCATTTCCCCATGTTCAGGAATGGTTCTTTTGCCAATTTGTCAGATCAAACCAGAGCAGAGTGATTTTTCTTGTTGGTAAACTGTAACAGTTTTCAGCATATTGCTCCTTGATAATTACATGATACAGTCTTTAGAAGGTGCATAGATGAATAAAAGAGCCACTTAATCGGTTTATGTTAGCATCTGAAACAGTCAAACATAAGATTTGGTAGGACTCTGAGAGGCAAATTGCCTTAAGCTGTGACAGCTGGCCTTTGTTGCATGGCCCTAGTCATAGTTTTGAGGCTATTTTGGTGAAGCTGTAGGGAGTAGAATCAGTATAGGTCGCTGGCAGAGCTATGAGTTGCAGAGCTGTTTATAGCAATGCAGTGGACTGTGACCAAACAAACAGTACAAATAAAGCAAAACTGAACCCTCAAAGTACATTTACTTCCCTTCCCAAACTGTAAGGTTGAGTTTTTGTTGTGTATGTACGGCTTCATTGTCCTTAATGCAATATTCATTTAGCATCCATTAGAAATCTTAGGCTGAAGTGTGCCCACCATTATTTCTACCTCAGTTTTGTTACATTTCTCTTGGAAAGCAAAGTAAGAAATAGGGCAAAAAACACCACCAACACAAGTCAGATTACATTAGGAATGTGAACCTGCTAAACAAGTTTCAGAGAGCTGCTGTTTTTTCCCCTGAAGTCAAGTTTTTCTCTGTGTTAGTGCTCTTTACCCCCTCCTTTTTCCTCCCCCAAATATACACATCCTGGTGTCTTCCTTCTGGAAAGACTCGCTGGCATGTGTGGCATTTTGCTCAGTTCACCCTCCCCACCCCTTTGGCCCCCCTCTTTCTTTTTATCCTTTAATGCTTTCTGTGCAACTCTTTTGGTGACAGCTGACTGATGTTGGGTAATGTCTCTGAGCAAGAGCAGTGTGTGTTGCAGCTGCCCAAAGCCTCTGCCATCACATGAACAAAACAGCCTTGCTTTTTTGAATGTATTTTTTGTTTGTTTACTTTAAAGAAACAGTAACAAAACTGTTGCAAAGCACTGGCATTTAATGTTTCCCTTAAGTAATGTACGTTCAAGACCATTAAATAAATGCACTGAAAAGCCCCAAGAAGAGAGATACCAATCTGTTACTAGGTCATGTTTGTCTTCTCAAAAATTGTACAGACCTTGTCCGTTTTGTTAAATCGGTGGAGACATTTAGCGTTCAGAAAGCTAATGAGGGATTTTGTGATATTGCTGGAAATTTATGACTCTTGATTATTACTTTCCTTTATTTTTCTTTTAAGATATATATATATTTAGATAGAACATGCTAAAAACAGAGCAAATAAACCAAAATCTAATTTAAGATGGATTCCTGGCAAACATTTTGTCTATCTAAAACTTTATGTTTTAAGCATAAAAGTACCATTTTAAAAACAGTGCCTTTCATTAAGGATGTAGAAAGTAAGGTTTAAGTACATCACCTGCTTTTCTTCTTTATTTTCCCTTTTTTTCTTTTCTTTTTTCATTTAATTTTTTATTATTTTTTTCTTTTCAACAGCAATTACAGTCTATGATCCTTGTTATGACCCAGTCTTTCTGCTTACCCAAACCCCCACAGGCTGCTTCTTCACCCTGGTCATTCCACCATCCTCATATCTGGGAGATCCTGATGTCCCCATTAGCCCTAGGTTCACACTGATCACACTGGCAAGTACGCTGTTGCATATTGCTGACCCAATTTCTGTCTTAGACATTGCCTTTCATACCTGCCGTTGAGCTATGCTCATTTAAAAGGCTCAGACAAGTTTCAATAAACTGTTTCTCCTAACTGTACTCCTAACAAATTTTTTTTGCAGCTTATAAAATGAAAACTTAACGCACTAGAGTGTTTTTTCCCCTCTTTTTGTCCAGTAGCCAAACCAAAAGAAAGCAAAATTGTAGATGGTCCCTTTGACTTCCAGCTTTAAGTCATTCCCTTTAAAAAGTCATTCTGGGAAACAGATTTTTCAAATGTTAACCAAAGTGAGAAGCAGGCAGAAACTGAGATGGTGTGCAAATGCAGGTTCTACACACACATGCTCATGCTCTTCAGGTCTTGATTCAGCTTTGGGGCAGCAGAAAAAAACTTCACCCCTATCACAGCTGCTGTAAGGAGAGGAAAACAGAGCCAGATTGTTACCCAAATCTTTCCTTACTGCCGACTGTCCTTGACTTTACTCTGGGAGGGTTCCTGTTGAATTTGGTGAGAACTTGGCCAGGAACTGCTAACAGGAGGCACCTTAACCCTTCTCCAAGTGGTTTCTGGCCACTCCTTTGATGGAATTCAGGGCTGAACTGGCTAAACCCCCTGCCATATCCTGTCCTTCTTACTACTTTCCTTCCTCCTCCCACATTCAGCCCCTGCTTTTTCCCTAGTGAGCAGGTTTTGGCATGCTGCTGGTCCTTCACCCCTCAGCAGCCTTCTTGTCAAGCAGAGTCCAGGAAGGGCAGAAGAACGATCCTGAACTTGAGCAGGTCCCAAAGGTTAGGATTGTTTTTGAGAAGAGAGACAAAATATGTTTTAATGGTGTTTTCAGGATTAAGTATTTGCTGGTCTTAGACCTTTCTATGGTAGAAGGCCATTTGTTGTCTCACAATTAGGCAAAGCTGGGGGCTGCTACCACAGAAACGTCGAAGTGGTTGGCTGGGGCTTCCTGCCACTGACACAGCCCTGAATTTTAAGGAACCTGAAATGGTTAAAGAGCATTTGCTGTGTCAGCCTATCACTGCAGATGCTTTACGTTGTATTTTTATGTGTGGATTCCATTCTGTATCAGCTCATTTTCTTCCTTGTACCTTCAGTAACAATTCCTACAGCAACAAAAGTAAAATAAATTGGAGGAATATATCTGCAAGCTGAAGGATCAATATCAATTCAAGGAGGAGTTCATAATGACCTTATGTGAGACAGAAAGGGAAATACTCTGTACTTCTGGCATGTTTCTCTTCAAAATATTTAGAACATTAGTGACAATATATAAAAGTTTGCTGACTGAGCTGATCAATGGAATGTGAAGGCAGTTTACTTTAAGGCTATTTACTTTCACAGGGATTATTTATCTATTAGTCAGTCTGTATGCTACTCAAATGCAGATAGATGGGCAAAATGTTTTCTTGAGCATTACAAACCTACCAACGGGAAAATCAACCATCTGACTAAAATACAGAGGCCAAACACCATCTGGGTGTCTTTACCAGCTATTTGGAGGCTGTGCCCTGTAAAATAGGACAAGGTCATATTTAGGTGTTTTTTCATAGGATGTTTCTTTAG
>NW_021939632.1:11135019-11162519 GCF_001715985.3 Manacus vitellinus | reverse complement strand
TGAATTCACATATCGTTTATTTAAGCAGATTCTCTGATTCCATTGATACATCTGCCATTTCAAGTGACATTCTCTCTGGCAAAGCTGGTTTATGTCATACCTTGAAAAGTGCTGCTCAAGCGTTTTTGTATGTTTAAAGTATCCACAGGACCAAAACGAAATAAATTCTGTCTCTTTCAGATGACTGCACTAGATCGTGCGTTATCATTCCTAACATAACACACACGGGGTTTAATTACCATGCGTATTTTCAAACACAGGATAAAAATATCGTGCGGTATCTTAAGCATTTAATTGACGGTGGTGCTGCTCGAGGGACCTAGCGTTGGGGAAGGGGGGGATCCTTCTGACATGTGAAATGCAGAAACTGCTTCTCCTGTGATGTCTTTTCCTATGCCTGGACCCGGATGAGGGTGCAGGCATCCCTAACTCCTAGCTGGCTCATGCTTCACTGTAGCTGGTACTGTGCTTTGTTGTCATTGCAGGTGTGTTTGTCATAGAGCTCCTGAGGTTCAAAAAGTAAAACTTTATTCAAAATATAGAGGTGGATTTTAGGAACTAAGGAGTTGTTTCAAAGTCCAATAATAATATTCCTTAATAAAATAAAGTAGTTCCTACCCTAATTGCAAAGCAGTATTGTTGGAACAAGTAGAAAAAAAAATGGTGTAAATGTGGAAACTGTTCTTCATAAAATCTTGTCCAAATTCTGCTTTCTGAGTTAGGTGCAATTTTGTTCGTGGCTCAGAGTAGTTGGTGTTGGTAGTGTTCTGCCTTTTCCTGCTCAGCCCCTGCTCTTTTGGAAGAGAAAATCAAACAATCCTGCAGAATATTATTGGCAAAAAGTGAATTGCTTCAACAAGAAATGAAGCATGATTCAGAGTGTGGCAACACTTGGAAAAGAACTGCCTGGGGAATGAAAGAAATGCTGTTCGGAGGTTGGAGCCGCATTAAGCTTTTGACTGTGACAGCAAAGTAACATGCTCTACTGGCAAAGAGCACAGAGAGTGGATGCAGCTGTATCAACAGCTTTCCCCACTCGTGGGGAGCATACACAGAGCAAGCCTTACTGCTTAAGGCAGTTTTTCCAGGGTATTTGCATTTACAGTTGCAATTTTTCTTGGATTAGCTGTGTCTGCTGGCAACCCTGATTCTGCACATGCCTGAATAACTGAACTGTAGGGGAAGAAGTCTGTGAACGTGGGTTAGGACAGATGAAAGTCCCTCAAGCTTTTAGCAGTATTTCAGTTTGATCATGTTACCAAACCTGTATCATGGTGAAAGCATAGTCTAATTATATTTTTAAAATTCTAATAATTGTATTTAATAATTGTATTTAATAACTTAAATTTTATTGTTAAGTCTGTGAATTAAAGCTCTAATGAAGTATGTTTACTCCAAAAGAGAATATGAAAATAAACAAGACTCTCATTCCTCGTCCGAAGCATTCCAGCCACCGTAGCACTACTAATTAGAATGCTTATTCATACACATTGGTAAGTGGCTCGGTACAGATACACCAGGCCACTACATCTGTGCATGTACTGTCATCCTAAGAGGGAATAGCTGCTGAAATTATGGTGAAATTTTGAGAAAACGTGTGTCCTTCCTGCATCACATATAGGAGTAAAGGAGTCTATTATGGAACTTGGCTGTACTGTAATTTATTGTGCCACTTTCCTTCTAAAGCAATAATCTTGAAGAATTTGGAAAGGCAGAGAGCAGAGTAGAAGAATGGTAATTTCTGAAGAATTAATAGTTTTGTTTATAATTTAGAATAAAGAAAGCTCTACCTCTGTTTGTGTACATATATTTCTTATAGCTGCATTTCCTGGATTTCCACGTAGGCATTAATTTTAATCACTGTAACACACGGTAATAAAAGTTATCTCAGTTCTCATTCTGTGTAACTGGAAATTGAATTTAGTCTGTTCTTAATCCACAGGGGCTCAGGGTCCATTCTTCATGACACTGTGAATGTTATTTTTGTTAGTATTTTGGAAATACACAAGAAAGTTGATGGATGCGTGGGGTCGTTCATACGAGTTTTAAATAGTGGACTCTTTTGTTCCAGCACATCTAAGTTATGAGATTTTTCTGAAAAAATTGTAACTTCCGTGACATCTTTCCAGAATGTGAAGAGGATGAACTTGCTTATACATATTCTCTTCCATCACCAAAATATGTATTTTACTGCAATGACAGTTAAGGGGGAATATTTTAGGTGATTTGTTTGTTTGTTTTCCAAATAACAGCAGATGATCTTTGAAGTTTGTATTTTTGTGTCTTGTAAATTAGTCTGCATGATTTTTGAATATGATTGATACCTTAATTTCTGCAAACATATGCTAATGGAAATGATGGGGATATTTAATAATGTTTTGAGGGTGTATTTAAAGTCAGGCAAATATTGAAATAAACAGTGACCAAAGGGAATGGACAGTGATAATTAAACAAAAGTTATGCTGATCTAATGAAATCTATATCTTGGCATATTGAGAGAGAGTGGCTTGTGAAAAAGAAAACTTACTTTCACTCTTTGCTAACTTTATTTCATTTTTTTTCTGAGTGAAAAAGATCACAAGCTAAAATGTACCTTGGGGAACCGTTTTTTTCCAGACCACTTAATTACTTGAAAAGATAATCTGAATAACATTTGATCAAATTTTTCATTAGAACTCCCTTTTAATTTTTCATTAGCTTTATAATTAACTGAATTTATACAGTCATCAGTCTGTTTACAGCACTTTGCTTTGTAAAGTGGTGTACCATAACCCTGTCTCTCTCTTTCTTTGCTTTCCAGATTATTACACAGAGTAGAGTAAGGCAAGCATCCCTCTCTTGATGACTGGGACATGCATTTCTCCATAACATCAGACTAATAGATGTATTTCCTTAGGTAAAAGGAAAATGGGCTTCTTGTTCCAAGTCTTATTTGAATTTTCATTTCATTTGATTAAGGTAGGGAGGAGTGCAAATTAAACAAAAGAATTGAAAATGAAATTAGAAAGATGTGTTGCTGAAACTCTGCTGACAAGAGAACCTGACATGATTTCACCACGAATAATGCTTGCAGACTTTATAGGGCAGGCTGCAGTTTGAATGGATGATATCTTAGGTTTTGTAAAGCTAAAGGACTTATCTGTTTTTTTTTAAAGGCAGTCAGATAAGAGAATCTAAAGTTATGTCAAACAAATTACATTTTAGTTATTAGTGGCTAGTTTGTAAATATCAAAGACCCACTTATTGTAGTGCTTGGAGCTGCATTTGCATGCTGATGAAATGCAAGTGGATGGCTGTGAACTGTAGGGTTATCTCTAGTGGAGCAGTGGGGAGCTCCAGAATCAGAGAGTTGAGCATCTGACCGACTCAAGAGCCCAAGCTGCAGACCTCTTCTATTCACTTTCTTCACAACAATTAAAATATGCAAAGTGATAATTTTCCTTAAGTAGCCTTAAATGTGCGATCTATTTAAATGTGAAGAAAATTGCCTGAAGCTTCTGGTGTGAGGGACAAAAAAGAATAAATTATGCAAATAGCAGAAAAGGACTCTACCACTTGAACGCCTAATTTTCCTGTAATAAGCATACTGTTTCATTTAATTTTTTGCCTCTTATTAAAAGTGACAGTTCTTTTGCACTGTCTGATGGTTATATCTGACACAAGCTAGGGAAATGACTGCTAGACTAAATGCTAAAGCATTTTGGTAGCTTTTTTAGATGATGGTTACATTCACAAAGTAATTATGCACTGAAGAGTCGAGAAATAAGGTTTAATTACACAGTAATCGCTTCTGATGGACACGGCAGAAGTGTGAACACCACCAGACTGCAATCCATCAATGACAAACCCCTGGCCACTTTTAATTCCTCCTCATTTGCATCATAACCTCCGCACCAAGTTGCACAAATGCTGTTAAATGTTAATAGGAGCTGTCTTTCCACTCAAAATGAATGCTTAAGCTGTTTCATTTTTTTTTCTCCTCCACCTCAGACCTTCAAAACCAGCTCCTCTCTGAGAGCAGGCATTAAGCACAGAGCATGGTGCGTGGTCACTGTTGTGCTAATTGGGAGCAACACTTAAAGTTTTATCTCTCAAGCGCTAATAATGCACAGTGCTGACAAACCAGTGAATAAGTAATGTACTTGGACGAGGAGGGGGGGCAACCCGGCATGCCTGGAATGAAAAATGCAGTTGGGACTGTTGTTCAGTGACTAGCTATTTGATTAGGCCCTGTAGTCATATTTAATCCAGACCCTTGGGGAGCATAGACAAAATTACATCTTCATCTCATCAAACATTCAGCCATATTTAAGCATTCAGCTGATCAAGCTTTTATTGTTTCTCGTGCAGCTACACAGACACAATGATGTCCTGTGCTCTTCACTCCATAACCCTGCAAAGCTAAGCCTAAACTAGCTGTGCTCCTTTTATTTCCCCTCTCTTTTTTTCCTTCTCAGGGGCAAGGAGTATAGTGAGCTCTCATACCCTGCTCTGGCTACTGTGCCATGGTTAAAGATTCACATCAGCTTTGCTGCCCTTGTTTGTTTCTCTTTTCAGCTTTTTTTCTTTTTATTATTTCGGGTGGTTTTTTTTTTGTGCCAGCTACTCAGAGCTCTGGACATTTTCTAGGACAGGTCTAAATCATTAAACTGCACACTGTTCTTTTTGTCCTGACAAGAGGAGGCTCCACCTGCCGACTGCCCACCAACGCATCCAGCTGTCTGCTTTGCAGAACAGGCAAGGTAATTTGTAAGCAGTCTGGGAAGTTTAACAGTAGACTCTAAGAAGTGACAAAAAAGAGCCTTTTTCTGCATAAAGATTGAGAATTATCAACACCTTTCAGTGCATAATAGTTAAGCCTTTATCACTTCAGGAGCTGCTGATAAGGTTAAGAACACTAGACAAACTGCTCATTAGTGGAAAGGTTTGCCTTTTACATTAAAGACTGCTGGGTACTGAAGTTCCTCCAGTGAGCAATACATCCCTGGCATTTGAGAAGAACGAGCTAATCATTGTACATAAATGAATATGGAAAAGAAAACCTGGCAGGTTCTGGTGATATTAGGAAGGTTTCCCTCCGCCTTCCCTTCTTGAATTGTAGGCACCTGAAATTGCAAACACCAGCAGTTCAGGAGACTGTCAGTTGACAAAGTGTTTTCCAGGACACAGTGTAAGGCCATGGAAAAAGGTTCCCTTCTGGACTTGTCCATGCCACCTGCAGAGGGTGCCAACTGCCCTAGAGCCATCCTCACTTTACTGCCTGGAGCCTGGAACCGTGGCTCTGTGTGGGGACAGACTGGTCCCAGTCCACTGGGAGCGCAGGCAGGTGTTTTGCCTCCTTTTTAAACTGGCCAGTCCTTGGTCTGAGTTGAGTCAGGATTTGTCAGTACCCGTGAAGAATGTTACACAGCAGTTGGTTGCAGCAGGAGGGATCGTAGCAATGCTCCAGGGGAGTGAGAAATTGTCCATCTGCACCAGGAGCCTGGCGTCCACAGGACCTGACCACCACTCACTCTAGCTCTCCTCAAAGCAAGGTACTGTCATTAGGAACTAGTTGTTAACATCTGCTTTGTTCAGTATCACCACTGAGCTACATTAACCATGCCAGTGTGGGTAATTTAAGAGATGAAAAAGTAATATTTTATGAGAAAGCAGTGTTTACTTCATTGTCTAGATTTTTTCAGTTCATATACCTTTTCATTCTCCACCATCTGGAGACAACAAAGCAAAAGAGCATCTGAGGCTTTCCTGTGGCTTAGTGGTAGATAACTGTAGAAACGTGTCAAAATTAATTCCTACACAAAACTGCTTCACAATAAAAAGAGAAGCTAAACTGTGTGGAGGAAGTCAATAAGTTAGTAGGTAAAATTAAAAAAAAGTCAAAATAAACATATTAAGGATAGTGAGGTCTTATACAGAAAGTAAGTGATAGGGATAGCCTTTGCTGCAGCTACTGCTGTCTGGTGGAAAGCCTTTCACCACGTGGGTAATGGGGTAGCTCCAGTAATTAGTCAACAAAGTCCTGCAAATCAAAGCTTGCTCTGTTGTAATTACCAAAAGTTAAATATATGTATACAAATGATGCCTTTTCTCTTAAACTGGTAAAAGAAAGAGATGAAAGATTTAAGCCAGAATTTACTGAGTTCTTCTGCTGTGGCTGCTCACCCTCTCACAAACACATTTCCTCAAAGACAGGGTCTGGCTCTTTACCTCCGTGAATGTAAGTATGGCATTCATGCTAAAACCATCAGCATTCTGGTTTATCGACAAGAAAAAAATGAAAATTGAAATAGTTTGTTTATATCTGTGAAAAAGTGCATGACACATCTGCAAGATCAGCTTTCCTGAAGAAAAAGGTATTTAAATTCAGAGGGAAGGCTCCCAATTGCTCTTGGAAATTTGTTTGTAAACATATTTATACTTTTAATAAGCTGGAATTACGAGGAACAACTTCATCTTTTCTCTGCTTTCTGAATGCATGAGAAGCCTTTTGTCTGCAATTCTCATAGAAGTAATTTAGGCTGATGACATTCAGTGCTTCCCAGAATCAACCTCTAGTCCTTGGACCATATGTAGGAGTCAAATAAGTTTTGACTGAGGTATGTACATTAGATACAAGGGACAATGATCTGCTGTGAAAGGATCACGTTTGCCTAAACCTTTAGAAGATTAGGGTGGTCTTCAATACAGTATTATATCTAATATCTATCTAGTACAGATATTTCTAAATTCAAAACCAGTTCCATACAAAACCAAGATAGGGTGTTCCGTTGAAATGTAAGCCTGAATGGCTGGTAAATCCTTCTCTATAATTTTTTCTTTGTTATAGAATTTTTTTCTTCTCATTTGTATTTTACATCTACTTGAGTCATTTATACCAATTCAATACAAAATACCTAGCAGTATGCTTTTAACTTAAAACCTTGCCGGGTGCCATATTTTGTTCTCTTCTTTTTATATGGATATTACCTATTCTTCTAACAATTCAACAAGGCATTTCATTAAATCCCTGTTATGCAATTAATGTGGATGGAAACAAATTCTCCACGAACATAGAAACATCACATTTAGAATATATAGTTTAAAAGTGTCTGTAATTTGATGATAATATTGTTTACCTTCATTCGAACTGTGATTATATCTTTATACAGTAGTTTTTATGGGTTTGAAAAAGTTGAGTCCCTTTTCTCCTTTTCAGCTTGTTTTCAGAATTTAAAAAACGGAGATACAAAGGGAGCTGTGGCAGCTGAATTCTCTTTCATGTGTGTCCAGTCCAGGTGAAGCCCAGCATAATGTGCTGTAATACGTCTCTTCAGTTCTCTGATACAATGACCTGTGCATCCTCTAAATCCCCCACAGAATGCGCAGACACAGACTGATTGAGGTGAGTATGGACTTAAGTATATATTGTTCTTTGTAGCTCTGAGGAATTGGCACTTTTGCCAAATGTGAGATGATGTGGATTGTAATCTATTGAGATATGAGTTCAGACTGGGCCCTTGTAAGAATAACTAAAGATTTGTCTGGAGTAAGTTTTGTGGTGGCTTTTTGTTGCTTTTCTTTTTTTTTCTTTTCTTCCTTAAAACAAACAAAAAACTCCTCTTTTTCACAGTTTTTTGACACTTTGCAGTTCAACTAACAACAGTAATCTTGAAAGTACCTTTGTGGTAAGGGCCTCTTGGTGGAGGCTGAGATAACACCACTAGAAATCTCAGCATCTTCCTCAGGATTATTAACACAACTGTGGAGAGAAACTGGTAGAGGGCATGCACATGGGAACCATGCATTTTACCCTTCCTGATGGTATAGACTTTTAAAACCAATTTATTCTGGCAAAGAGGAATGAATATTGAGCATAGATACTCCCAAATCATAGCTCATAACTATTTCAACAAGATCACCTTTCCAGTATAATTGGATGAGAAAATTTTATTTTCTTTTGCCATAATAGGAAAGTAGGGCAGTGGTTTTTCTTATAGGTCTTGGTGACAAAGCAGTATTTTAAATGTTTAGTCTTTTGTTCCACAATGAATGAGAAACAAGAGGTCTAGCACTTTAACAGAGAAGGTAGTCACAGTAATTAAACAGTATTTTTAATAATCCCCCAACCTTTCTGTTTGAATAAAAAGCTTGATCCTGATCCTAAACTAATATGATTGTATTGTGAGTGCATACCTCTCTCTGGCTCCCTACCTGGTGTACAAAACTCCCTTTGCTCCCCTCTTGGCACGCCTAAGGAGTTCACCACTCTCCTATGGCTGTGCTTGGCTGGGGCTCCTGGGAGGCAGCCTGGAGGAAAACCCTCCTCCAGTTTTCCCCAGGTGCTCTAGGGCAGAGAGGCTGATACAGGTGCTGCTTTTCTGCCTTCAAGACTGTAGTCATAAATACATAACCACAGGCATATATATCAGGATCTTAAACAGTTAAATAAATAAAATTATCACAGCAATGCTGTGAGTCAATAAAAGAAAGGAGAGATTTTAAAGTGTGGCTCTCAGAAAAGTTTTGACAGAAGAAAAATTGTCTAGGATTGCAAAGACTTTAGGAGGTATTTTCACTTATGAATAACATACAGTAAAATTCATTGGAATCCTCATAGTCAACTAAATTTAAGTTTTACTAAATTCATGATTTTTAATCTTAAATATAAAAACACAGCTTAGAATTTTAGCATTTAGATTACTGTTTTTCTTTTACAAAGTTAGAAAGAGGGTTAAATTTACATGCATTCCTCAGTAACATATTTTATAAAATCCAATTTTCATAATATTTTCAATTGCAACATTTCCAATTTTAAACTACTTTAATCAGGGTCATCCTGTAATCTAGATTTGTAGGCATCATTTTATTCCTTCAGCATTTAAAAAAGGAATCTAAGAACACTGACATCTTAGTAGTAACCCAGAAGAAATTGCTTGTTGATGTTTGAGTTAACAAGAATAAAATACCCAGAATGTATTACCATAATTGGCTGTTTTTGTGCTAACACATGTGTATTAGTTCTAAAATGTCTTACCAAAAAGCTTAAATATATTTCATCAAATCTGTTTGAACTCTACATTTCTGCTCCAGGCAGAAGAATGTCTTGGTTTTCTGTTTGACTATAAACTTCTTGCAAGGGAGATTATGGATTCATCAAAGAAGAGTCCTTCATGCAAATACCATCCACTGCAGGACTCAGGTTTGTGGAGGGTGGGAAATTCTTTGCTAACACGTAAAAGATCAAGGTGTAGAACCTACTCTGGCAGGCTGAGGTGTAACAAGCCAGCTCCCGTAGCTGGGCCTGCAATAGCCCACTGCAGTTATGTTGGCATGCCATGGTACCTTTGTCTGTTGGTGAAATTCACTGGTTACTTTAACAGCTAGTACTGTTTTGCTCAGCATGAGTGGATTTATTTTTATGTACTTAAAACTTTTCTTTTTAACAGTTCAGTGGATGTGAAGTAATGCAGGATTTAAAGAAGTACGTGTTTCATTTAGCACTCAAAATTAAAACTACTCACCTAATTCAGCTCAGAGTCTCGGCCCTTGGGGGAGAGAGGATAACATTAATGCAAACAGAGCTGGAGAAACCTGGGTGAGAGGGCTCTGTTTTATACAGCCAATGGTTTCCTCAAGCTAGGTAGCTTATATAGCAGCTTTTTCCATATGTAGATATTTGAAAGGAGAATGTGTTTTCCTTCTGGCAGAATCCAGTTAGCAACCAGTGTATTACAGTTTCAGCTTGTGACAAACAAGGCTTACACATATTAAATTTGTATCTCTCATTACTCATGTGGTTTCCCCGTGAAATCTATTGAAAACATCCTTTAAAGTTTATTGTAAAAATTGAACTTTAATACAGAGATACTGAATTTGGGTCTTTATGTAGCAGAACCTAACACCTGGAGAATAACATCACCAAATGTTCACAAAATTGGCATATATAAGTGCAGTAAAAACTATCAGTATTCTATTGAGCAGAGTAGCACAGTATTGTCTAATGCAATAAGAAATCAGTTGGGAAAATACGTGTCCAATTTTTTTGGTATTTGGATACAGAAATGCAATGGAAAGAGCCGAGTTTTGAATGTCTTTCTCAGCTTAAGAAAAGGAATGATAAAACAGGGTTGAGAAATCTCCCGCTGACTTTCAAATGTAGGTGCATAGGGGAAAAATATCTGCTTGACCAATGACCTTACCTTTCTATAGCCACTAAAAATTGATCGTGAGATATCAACACATATTCCCAATTTTGTCGAAAACAATTTTTGGAGCCTACATTTTAGTCTTAAGGAGATATTAAAAATGTATGTTTCTTGCACTTCTGTAACACTCAGTCAGGATGTTGTCAATGCCATCATTTCACATCTTAGGCCAGCCTTGTATGACTTGTCAATATTTCTGTTTCAAAGTTTCCTTCACTGAAAGTGGTTGTGGCTATGGCAGGAGCAAGTAAGACTGGATACGGATGTTAGGTGACAGGTAGTCAAGTGTCAAAATAGTCCATAGTCACCACTGACTTCCACCAAAAGAAGATTGATACCAGGTTGTAGCTGTGTTTTCCAGCTACCAAGAAGCACCACTCCTCAATTAGTAAGCAACTTGAAATTTGGCAGAAAAGAAAAAAAGATTGAGTTAATGGATTCTTGTTTGTTAGACTGCTGCAATGTCTTCTGCTTCCTGCTAAAACACGTTTAAAAATTATAAGCCAACAAACACACACACCTGTTCCTTAAAAGCTGAGTGTACTTTGTGCTGTGAATAGAATAAAAATTCCCTCTGCTTCCTGTCTCACCACCCCCAAGAAAACCGCTCTCTCTTCAGCAGCCTCAATTGGCACTTGTGAGGAGAAACAAAATTTGTACAAAATTATTCGTAGGTTGCAAGAACAGACATATTCAACCTAAAACCTGAGTGTAACATAACCCAACTCAGCTGTCAGCCAAGCACTCCCTTTCCAAGTCAAATGGCTAAATAAGATTAGTGAAAGGGCTTACAACTCCACTGAGGATGAAGAAGTGATTGAGGAACTACAATGTCAATATATAACTAGGAGGGGGAAATCAAATGTAATTATAAGATATATAGGATATTGTCATCTTTCTTAAAATATTTAAGAGAATTCTAAAACAGGAGTCTAGCTGAAGCATAAACATCCTTACTTTTCACCCTGTGCAAGGAAGTGAGGAGGAACAGCTCTGGCACATTTCTGGAGCCTAAAAGCTGTTCTTAGCGATACCTTCTGCAGCACTTTGAGAGGCATGTGTTGACCAACAAAATTCAGATGAAATACTTGTGGGTTCACTCTCAGTTGCTTCAGACTTTGTAGATCAGCTTTGCAAAGCATTTACAAACTTTCCTCTCCCCTGTTAAACATCTGAATATGTAAAAAACCACAATATTAAAAAAAAAAAATTAAGCAAAAAATTTATAGAAAATGTGAATAAACAAATTAGTGCACATGAATTATTTATTCCAAGGCACATGCCAATTGACTACCAATGCCAATACCTGCTGCTGCAGGTGCTGCCAGGGTTGTTCTAGGAAGGCTTTTCAGAGTGGCCTGTACAACATACACAAAGCCAGAGGGGAGAGATGGGGACTTATGGATGAGGAATGGGGCTTGAAGGTCTGACCTCACAGCATGGAAACCCCTTGTTGGATGCAGGACACAGATGAGGGTTTTCTTGTAAAAGCCGAAGTCAGGCCACAGGACCAACACAGGGGGAATGTCAACAAATCAGTAAGTGGCAAAACTGACCTCGTGGCTGATCTCAAGGCCATTCAGATGTAGCCCAGAACACTGCAGTAAAGTAAATGTGATCCCAATCTTCAACAAAATTCTCATATTGGATAAGTTACAAAAACCTGTGATTTGGTTCAGAGCTGGCTGAAGCCATAAGCTGCTTCAGCTGATGCAATTTTGTGAAGTTCTTTGTAGTTGGGACAGTTTGAGTCTTTACAGAGGATTCTTTCAAGGGACTACTGTGTTTGAAGTTCTTCAGTGGTTTGAAGTGCTACAATGGACTGATAGATTTGTGAGCAGATTTTTGGCAAAATGGATGCGTGTAAGATAAATGCCCTCTTCTTTGGAACTCTGCACACCTAATATTGCCATGATCACTAGTGTGGGCTGCATCTCTGCAAGCTTGTCTGTAGGAACACACTATTCTATTATCATTTTGTTGTGCATGGAAAACATCAACAGGTATTTCTTCTCCCAAGGACTGTATTTATTATTTCACCAGAAACTGATTTTGCCACAGAGGAAGGGAACAGGTCAAATAATATACACCCTGTAGTTAGTAAACTGATTTTGTTGCATATTTGGTTCGCAATATTGAAATTAGAGTAGTGGATACATGTGTGGGGTCTCCCATAAAGACAAGGATACTTTTTATATATGCCTGACTCGATCCATTTTCCAAATTTAACTGTATATCATTTCTGCTTCTTTTTTAAAACTAATGTTTTTACTTTAATTTTACTGTCTCTTACTCTTGTACCAGTACTACCACTTACTGCAAAGCTCAGTATTTGGACATACAAATTACTTACATGTAATGCGTGTTAAGGACACATTTTGAATAAAAGAAAGAGAGGTCAGCTAATAATTTTAAATCCCCTCCTGGCACATATTGTATTCTCATGACCATAGCATCTAAGTCTTCATTAAGGCAACAATTCAGAAATGTGCTATATACTTTTACTATATTTTTCTGATCATGAGGTAAAGGAAGCAACATTGTACATCTTGGAAGTTAGTGACTCTTTTCAATAGAAGTAATAATGAAATTGCCACTACCTAAATGTATTTATGAAAAATATACTTAAAATTTTCCAGTGAATTGAAGTAGAGTTGTATGACAGTGCTCACATCGTTATTTAAGAAAAGAATAGAAACAAGCAAAACCTGTTTAGATACTTGGGTGACCTTTGCAGAAATCTAACACTGCCTTAAAACTCTCTAGCCTTGCTGTTCTTAGATGGTGGTAATGTTGGGAAGGTGCCACAAAGGCAGCCTTCCTAAACAGTTCCCTTGATATCAGTCACTCAAAGCTCCTGTGTGACTGGTCTGTTGATGATTGAATTGAGAATAGGAGAGATGAGATGCAAGATACTGGTTTTACAAATGAAGAATGAAATTGGATGCATTTCGCCCACTTTGCAATCAGCCATTATGTATATGCTTAGATTGAAAAACTAATCTGGTAGTTTTCACATCCAATCATATTAATGAAGTAGCAGAATTACTTGTGTGATTCTGTACTACAGTCAATTTAGTAAATAGATATGAAGGAGAATAAAATACGTAAATTTTTATAATACTCTTATAATTCTGTAGGAATTAAACCAGTAAAAAATGTAGATTGAACTTTGTTTTAATTGGTTTATGTTTAAAGATTCTTTGATCAGCGATAACAGTAATATGTATTAACATGTTGCATTTTAAAGTGACGCTGCCTTTCATTAATCAAGTGTCTGTATGGTTGATTAATTTGAACAAGGTTTAAATTGCTATGAAAATTTATCATTCATAGCCATGATCTCCATTTACATATATGTTAATTATTGTAAATGTAATCTTTTTCTGAATCCTCTGGGCTGCATACTAAAAAGACACAGTGATCACAGTGAGTGACTACTTTTCTATTACAAAGTGAACTCTTACCAGTATTCAGTAAAATCTGTTTCAGTTGTCAAAGATAGACTCAAAACATTAAAACATTTTATGCCAAAGGCAAGTTCAAATACTGTAGATGCTATTTCCTTTTCAAATTATTTCTTTATTCAATGACTAGAACATTTAAGAAAATGAAACTAAGCACTACCAACCACTATAAAATTAAGTTCTGTCTCTATGGGCTGAAAGAAATTTTTCCCTTCCTACTCCGAGACTTTCTCATAGTAGCGACATTATTAATAATCATGAGAGTGGGGTTTTCCATATGTCTTTTGAAAAGAGTGACTTGAAGAAGTTACTAAGTCAAAAGAACTCTTTGTAGAACAATTAGAATGAGTTGAATTGCATAAGACAGACATCACCAATGTTTATAGCCTTTTAACCAGACACAGAAAAAAATCTCTTCCCAGTGGCTGTAAAATAGCTGTACCAGAGCTCCTCACACACACCACACTGATGCATGTGCTTAATGCAAATAAACACACTTGCTGTGCTCTCTTCAAACTCTCCAGCTCATGGAGATGACAGTCATTTGTCTAAAACTTATTACATTTGACGTAGTCAAGAATTTTATCAAGGTTTAAAGAGAGAAGATGTTTCACAGAACATTTCCCACAATGTTAAGGAGAGAAAATGCATTGGCAGGAAATGGAGTTCAGATATGAAGCGTTAAAGTATCTCTCTTTCAACAAACAACTATTACAGCTTTTATTAAAAAATGCGTATCAATGGAAATTAATTATTGTCCACTAAATTACACTCTGGGTATATTGCTATTAATTCCTTTTTTGCACTCACAGAAACTGACAATTATTTTTTTTTTCTTATTTTCTTGGAATATCCAGGAAGATTTTATTCAGAAATGACTTTAAAAATATCAGAATTGCAAGCAGAGATGTGCTAGGGCCTCCAGACCCTGTTGCAGGAAATATTTCAGCATATGCTTATTTTCATCTTTGCTAAGACAGTATCTCTTCACTTACTTATCTTTAGTGTATGGCCTGGTTTCCTCTTCCAGAGGGTGTTAAATTGTTCCTTACACTTTTTTTACTTGTTTCCCAAGTGGTTTTGTTATTTTTATATTTTTTAAACGAGTCTTTTATTACATAGTTGCAAAAGGGACCACTCATAGGTACAAAATAAAAAATTTATTTATTGCCATTAATTTTTATAATTTTATGTTTAAATGGTTTGTATTTACATAATATATGCACTGCAGGACCAGCCTCATTTCTTAGTCACAATTTAATGCAATTAAAATGTCTATGTGGAAACCTTTGCAAGCATAGCACCTTTATACTACCTGACTGAGCAGTTTTAAAGATACTTAATTTGCAGTTTTCTGTTGGACAGTTTGATAATGAAATATGTTTTTGTGTTTTGGGTTCCAATTCTGTAAATGGATAAGATGAGGAACATTTATGAAAATCACGTCAATCTTCTAGCAAGAACATACACAGATTTTGGAAAGCTGCAGAAATCAAAGAGATTTTGACATTAATTGATGGAGCTGTGTAGCTGCAATGGTACCCTGGATGTTGATAAACTAATAGGAGTTACACAGTTTGTATACATAGATAGATAGATAGATAGATATGTATATATCATCTGCTATATATAAATCTCTCCAGAAGAGACATAAACTAGTGTTTGTTCACAGTACAAAAATCAGGGTGCACATGAAGAAATAATTAGGCCACGGGGTTAAGCAAGCAAAGAATGGAGGATTAGTTTTTTATAAAAGATGTGGTATCACAATTCACTGCCATGGAATGTACAGAGGCCAAAAAATACAAAGGATTCTACCCTGAGATTAGCTGAGTTGGTTAGAGCATGGTGCTAGTTACACCAAGATTGTGGGTTTGATCCCTGTATGGGCCATTTATTAAGAGCTGGACTTAGTGATCCATGTGGGTCCCTTCCAGCTCAGAATATTGTGTGATTTGAAGACCATTAGATAAATTCATAGAAGAAAAACCCTCACCAAAGTTGTTAAAAATATTTGTGGACTTTTAGTTTAGGAAGCCTTTGGGTGGTTGTTGGGGAAGGACATGCCAGGTTACTGAGTTAAGTAATGAATTTTATTTATATATTTATTAAATGAAGAATTGGGTCAGTATTTATTTGTTTTAGTCAGCTTAACATGACATTCAGGAAATTCAGTTTAAGCAATCCTTTCATAGAAAATGAATTATTTTAGCTGAAACTTTCTAAAATATAGGACTAAAATGTTATCAAACTTGAGAAACTTCAGATCACTTGGTAGAAGTCCAGTGAATTAAGAATAAAATAGAGGCTTACAATAGGAAGCACCAATTTTACTTGTAAGTAATGGCTGTCAGTTTTGCTGACATGTATATGTGTGTGTACATGTATTTTAGAGCATACACCATGTGCTTTGGTTGATAAATCTGTAGTCAATAGAGAGGATATAAAACCAGCATGTTTTAAATAGATGCACTGTAAAACCAAGGTCTGAGTTATTTTTTGTTGAAGAATTCTTGGTTTTAGTTTATAGGGGCAATGGGGCATTGATATTGACTTACATGGTTGAGCAAATGATTCAATTCCAAAATGTGTATATGACTTTTTTTTTTTATCCTGCAAACAGAAGCTACTGGAAGTGTCCTGGGTAATTGCTGAGTTTAAGGTAAATGAGCCCAAAACATTTCAGTCACTTAAAATAGTTTGTGGACATCTGTTTAGAGCCTAACACAGAGTCTTGTAGCAAGGGTGGGGACTATGCAAAAATGGGTATACAGTTCAGCTGTACATTTATTCTGTCACAAAAATCTTTCTCCACTTAAAATACAGGCAAATTGCAATTTTCTGTATCTACACTGCATAGATTGCATCTGTGGCTGCCCCAACAACTTATTTCATACCGGGATCTGTGACAGAAGTTACCATTTAAAGAGGGTTTGGTAGGCTGGAGGTGGACTTGTGAAAAACTTAGCCTTAACAAAGGTGAAGGCAACCCCATCGAGTTGTTTTGGCTTCATGTGTCAGAGAAGGAGAAGTTATTGGAGGGAGGAAAGAAAAAAATGATGTGAGGAATTAGGACTCCTGCAACATCCTTCTTAATGAAAAGAAGCAGAAAAGGTCACATTTGCTTCTACTACAGAAAGGCAAGGTGCAGTGGGTAAGATGAAGTTTTACATGCATTGCTAAATATGTGAGGATGAGAGACCATATTTAAATGCAATACATAAAAGGAATCTGCCAGACCTTATTGTAGCTTCAGTACAAAAATGTTGGTGTGAATTGGTGCCCACCTGAATGGTGTGAGTGACAGGTAACCCTGTGAATTAGAACATCTGAGGAAACAGATTATTTACAGCAGCAGATCAAAATTTACTATGTGCGGGTGCATCACACTGCAGTTCCATGCCTCGTTCACACCACAGCATTACTTCCAAAGCACTACCTGCAGCTGTGTGCTTCACCTTTCCCTGGTGCCTAGCTAACATGATTGGAATTGTGGGAAGAGAAGAGGGAGAGGACAGAGTCATGAAATCCAAGGGACCATTAAACACATCTGAGGAGCTATAATATACTCTATTTGTTGGAGAACAAGCATGGAAAGCAAGGAGCTATATTAATCTCCTGAACCTGTTGCTTCTGTATCTCCTGAGGCCTCCAAAGATCTCTTTGAATGTACTTACTTGAAAAGCACTGTGCTGAAACAGTTACTATGTTAAAAGTGTATTCTTTCTAGTTTCCTGTTTATAAAATAGAATCTGCTTTAGCTCACTGAAGAGTTTGGGTCTTGTTATTAAATCTAAACACAATAAACCTAAGTAATCTGTTTATGATTCTCCTTATGAAATAGGGGAAAAAAGGAAAAGAAAACCATCATCTGGATTCTAGATAATCCATGTAACAAAGATGCATTACTTTCAAGACCATTTCTTTCTTTTAATAGAAAAGGATACTGCTGTTTGTGAATTAATCTGAATAAACATCTCCCCTGTTTCTTTCTGTTAATGATCACTTCAAGCATTCTCTTGACCAAATTGTTTTTCCAAAGAGAAAAAAAACCCTCAGCAACTGAAGAACCATGGAAGGATTACATATTTCACCCCTCTAAAGCCTAATTTCTCCTTTTGAAGAGTAATAGTCTCAGATTTCTAATACAACCTAAAAATTGGATTGCTTTGGCCTTCTACCAGACTCTGAAAGAGTTATCATCTGAGTTAGAGTGCACCCATGCCGTTGCCCTATTAAATTTGGCTGGGGGAGGGGTGCGGTTCTGCTATGCTGAGCAGCTGCAAAATTGGACCCTCACAATAGAAATTATTCTGGTAGGCAGCCAGCAAGAACAAATATCAGGAGCTGGGTTTCTCCACAGTTACAGACCCACAATCACACAATGCTTCACCTCCAGATTTGCTTTGCTTGCTCGATTTCTGTGTGTATGAGAGCCTGTCCTCCAATCACTTCAGCATCTTCTGTATTTCAGCGCCCTGCCTGCATACAAGAATGAGGGAGTCAGCACACAGAGCAGAGGCAGGCATGCATGAACACCAAAACAAAGCCGGCTTGGTCTAGTTTTAGGCCAGATCACTTTGAGAGTGTCCTTTCAATAAGGACTTGGGGGCTTTCAGATTTTTATTCAGACTAGCTGCATTTACTGGCAGTAATAGGAGAATTAATTTTGTCTTCTGCTGGTATTTTATTTTTTACTATATACCCAAAATTTGCCAAGAAGATCCCCCGTCTGTCCAAAATAAGAATAAAACCTCTGTACATCATTCAACCCTACTTTACATATATTTCTCTTCTAGGACATCTGTACTCTGCATACTTTTGCATTCTCCCCTCACCCTTTTCTTCTCAGCTGCTCCATGTTTTTATGTCTCTCAGGAGGGGTTAATTCTTTACAGCTGCGTCCTGCTTGCCAGGAGTCTCACATGTGCAAATTATTAATCTTTTCTATTGCTACAGTAACTCCCAAGGCTTTAAACACCCCCTACCTAAAACTGGCCCTTTTCCAAAAAACTTTTCATATTCCCTCACTGAAAGATAATTTGGTCCCCTGCAGGGTTTGCACTGTTATTTAGCACAATTGCCTAAGTAGAGTTCCTTATTTCCACATAATAATTTACAAATTGGAATTTAATTTAGAAATTTAAACCACAGAGTACTGAATTTCTCTGGTTGTTGTACAATTGATTTGTTAGTTTGTTTTGGGTTTTTTAATTTGCTTTTTTGGGGGGTGTGTGTTTTGTTTTGGATTGTTTGTTTTTGGTTTTGTGGTTTTGGTTTTTTATTGTTTTTTTTAAGTGACATTGTTTTGTTCTGTTTTGCTTTTAAACTTCAATTTTGAATAATGTGTGTAGTTTCGTGATTGTAATGATAATGGTGTGAAATGCAATTTGTAATGTCAACTGATGGAGCTAGGCTTCCTTTCCATGAAATACAGAATCTGATTCTTAAATATGGAATGATTTAATTAAGTACAGAATGTTCTAACTTTCGGTTTGGTAGGAGGTCTAAATTATTAACATCTATTTAGCCTCTTATGTTTTTAATTTATGATACTAATGCAATGTAGTCTGTTCATTGTTTATATCAGCAATCAGTTATGGACATATACATGCATATATTGTGTGATTCTTGCCAGATACAAATCTGTTCACAAACAGAAATGCATCCACTAGTTGTGTACACACAGATCTGTGTCTATAGGCATATGCACACATTGTTTTCGCCTGGGATGACTGATGAGCTGGCATTTTTTTCCTACCCTCTGTCTTTCTCTTTCTGATGTGTTGTCCTGATTTCATATTTATTTCCCAACTACTGATTGGGTATCATTATGACACTTCCAAGCTTTCAAATAAATAATTTATTTTGAAAGTTAGATATGTCATAATAAAGCATTAAGACACTCCAGGCAGTGTATTTCTGGCTGATTATATACCTCCAGTGGTATTATAAGGCACAGGCAGAGGACTGAGTGATTTTAAACACCTGACAAGTGCAATAATCCCAAAGAACTGCATGGCCTGGAGCATCTTACTGCTGTTATGAAACAGAATTTATAAATAAAAATAAGAACAGCCAAACCTATTTATTTATGGGGCATTATGACTCTGGTATGACATCACTAAGGACCAATCACTAACCTTGGTTTACGTTGACTGCTAACAGTCATTTCCTAGTGTGAACAATAAACCCAAATACTTCTAAGAAAACATTAAACAGCTTTGAGTTTAATGTGTACAAAGGAAATGTAAAGGTGGGTTAGTTGCAATTCAGACACATGATCTGTTTAATATATACAGAAAGTCTCCCTGTAGGCCAATTATAAAGCCTTCCAAACAATGCTGACTATTAATTCACATGGTATTTATAACTCAAGTGAGTTAAATTTTAGCATCTCATAGAAGTGGTCGGTAAGGAGGAGAAAGAGATTTCCTTAGGACAATAACCAGGTATGAATTGTGTTTCATTCTGTGAAGAAAATTTTAAACAAACCTTTTAACAGGAGATTATGGGAGATGTAAGAATGCTGCTTGTAGATTATTTTTTCATTAGGAGTAAAAATTCCTGATAAAGAGGTCTACCTCTGTAAGCTTAATATGTATAGCTTGTAAAACTGTAGCTGTAAGAATATGCTGCAGCATATAGTGCTGTCATCAAAGCTATAGTTGAACAAATACTATGGTAAGGAGCACTTATAAAGAAGTGGTTTGTTTTGGTTTTTTTCTGTTGCATATGTAAAAATAGAACTCCAGTAATGTCATCACTTACGTGTTTAACTGCTGGACAGTAAAAAACTTCCCTATGATTTACAACCCGTGAATTCTTGTGCATAAGCTCAAGCTGTATTTGACTCTTTGGCAGGGGAAATGTGTTCAGGTAAAGAGGATCACCCTTAAAATAACATGGGATGGCTGTGATAGGAGTAAAGGTATGGAAAAGGTTCTGCGCTACTGTGCTGCAAATAATGTATATACTGAAGAAAGATAAATCCTTGTGCGATGGATGACTGCTGAGGAGGAATTTTTCAGGTGGACTGTAATTCACAGTATCTCAGAAGGCTGAGGGTGATAGATCTCTGGAGATCACTTAGTCCACCTCAAGCAGGGTCACCTAGAGGTGGTTACCAGGATTTGTCCCTGTTTGGGTGCTGGATATTTCCAAAGACACAGATTCCACAGCCTTTGTGGGCAATCTCCAAAAGTGTTCAACCTCCATTGTTTGACTAACCTCTGAAAGTGTTTTCTTATGTTTAGATGGAATCTCTTGTATTTCAGTTAGCGTCTATTGTTTCTTTTCCTTCCACAAAATACCACTGAGTCTGGTTCGATCTTCTCTATTACTCCCGCATGCCAGGTATTTATATACATTGATAAGATCCCCAAACCTTCTCTTCTCCATGCTGAAGCTGAACACCTCAGTAAGTCCATATCTTTCTTGTACTGGAAAGACCAAGAACAGACCTAACATCCCCAGATATTTCTCACCAAGTGTGAGTAGGAGTGAAGGATCACCTTGCTCAATCTGCTGGCAATGCTCCCAATGCCGCCTGTGGCATTGGTGGCCTTCTTTGCTGCAATGGATCATTTTTTGCTTATATTTAACTTGTTGAATATCAAGTTTCTGGGACTATTTATTCCCTCACCTTTACTGGGGTCCAGGTGAGACTGATCTCTCCTGTTGTTCCCTGTATTATTCTTCTTCTGTCTTAAAAATAGGAGTGGATACTTGTTTTCTTCAAGTCCTCAGGAACACTAAATGAATGACCTCTCAAAGAGAATAGAGAGTAGGTTTGCCACTTGGTGGCAGGTCAGATCCTTTAGAACTTCTGGGTGCAGCCCTTCGGTTCCCATGGACTTTTGCCTCTTGGTAGAAGTGCTTTTGCCCCATTTGATTTAGTGTATCCCATCTGCTCCTAGCAATCCTTAGTTCTTCAAGAGTATCCCATGGTTGTAAAAGCCACAGCCCTCTCGTCAGCTCCAGCCATGTAACCAGTTGTTGACCCATAGGATCTCTACACTCCTCCTCAAGCTGATTATCCTCACTGGCAGGACTGAGGAGAAAACCTCCTGGAGCCCCATGCCCTTCACCCTCATGAGCACATAGATATTTAAGACTGCAGCAGCAAGAAACTTAAGATGCATATGAAGAACAGCGTACCATATGTTAGTTATGTTCTTCCCCACTTAGAGTGTGGATACCTGTTTCTTTTAGTCAGATTCAGTAAGTGTAACAGAAGAGCCAGTATAATACACCATGTGTATGGCCTGGAGAATGCTTTGAATAAGATCTGGCTCTCCAGGCCGACCAGAGCTTAATAACAGTATTTTATGCTTGCAGAGCAAGTGGCTGTCACTCACATGTTGCATAACACACACAAGGAGATGTGCAAATGCACAGAATACAAACTTTAATAAAGTTTGCATTGTTGTGATTACAGTTAAAAAATACCCACTACTTGTCTACTGCCTGAAATATTGAATGCTGTTTTTCTTTCTAAAATTTCTGGTTAGCCATTTGCCTATAAATGATTTGTGTAGATATGCAACACTGAATTCATTCAAATAATGTGCTAGTGCAGGTTGCAATCTAGGACCAGAGGAACTTCTATGCCAGAGCTGACCGAAGGTTACAATCCTGTCTCTAAATGCAGCCAGCACCAGATGCTTCAGAGGAAAGTGTAGCACCTCTAAAAGGAGTTTTGTACTATTAAACACTGAGAATGCTCACTCATTTGGGATTTTTCTATGACAATTACTTATGTAGTGAAAAGTTACCAGAGAATTTTTCCTATTGACAGAAATAATGATTTTAATTTGAACCTGGTAAGCCATTTTTTTCCTCTGGTCTTTACTGCCATGAGTTCCTCAGGAGGATTTTGACTTCCATCAAAAAAAAGTTATGGATTCTTAAAACTTCTTAAAATCTGCTGTAAAAATACTTCACCTCTGCTCCATGCCTGTGCTGTAATTCAAAATAGAAAACAAACAAAATTCACAGATTACAGATCATATTCCTATCAATTTGTATTGTCACAACTGATAGAATAACAGAATTTATACTAAAAAGACCATCAAACCTCACTTGATAGCATGGAGGTGTTCAGAAAATCTTGTTTCCATGGAAATTCCATATTCTTCATGAAACTTTCTGGTGTTTAGAGCCTGGTTCATTAGCAGTCCATGGGTAAAGATGAGATACTTAATGCATCTTCCCATAATTGTGAATCATCTGAATTTAAAATTCAAGTGGGTAGAAGGCTTTTTGCATTATTTTACCCTGCTCAGCACTGGAGCTTCAATGTCTCACGGAGATCACAGACTCATAGAATCATTAAGATTGGAAAAGACCTCTAAGATCATTGATTCCAACCATTAACCCAGCACCACCATGTTCACTGCTAAACCATATCCCCAAGTGCCACATCCACGTGCCTTTTGAACACTTCCAGGGATGTGCCATTATTTTGTTGAGTAGGTAGAGGCAATAAATGCAGGTGCCTGTTCTACCCAGCCACTGGTTTTTCCCTAATCCCATATGTAACTGTGTAGGGCTGTTTTAGTGTGGATAGGGTCGTGTTGTCCTCTTACATTAGTGTCTCCCACTGTATAGATACACACATGCGCACACAATTTCCTTAGCTTTTTCCAGCCCATATCATCCAATTAATTGCTTCACAAGCTACATTCTTCTTAATGAGAGTGGGCCACAAGGACAGGATGCTGGTAAGCTTTTCTGCTCTGAAAGTCCATCACTCCTGCAGCATACCAGTTCAGTGCTGTGAAATAATCCCTGGCTCTTGTTTTACCTTTCCCTTGGGGTACCTGCTCCACTGAATGACCCTATCGTGCTCGGTGCATTGAGATTTTGAAACTAGCTGCTAACTACTGTGGATGCATTTCCTGACCTTACTGGTGGGAATTGAACCAAAGTCTCTCAAGTGCTGTAGGATCTAATTAATATGCATCTTATTCCAGGAAAGACTCATTACTTTATAGATATTTATATAAGGGGTATGTCTGCTATAATGGTTAATAACTATGAATAAAGTTTCATTTCTGATAGAGGAATAAAGCTTTTGTTTAGATATGGATTTTTAGTTTTATTAAAAAAAATTAGAAAGTATGATTATGATAATTGGGTGAGAGTTCCAAATGGTCACACCAAGTTTTTTATTCTTGCCTTGAGTAGTAGCTGGAATCAACTCTTGTTCCTCACCTAAAATTTAAGAGAAGCAGGGAGGAACTAATTTAAGAATTAATTCAAAGAACTAGCAAAGGATCCAGAGAGAGTCAGTGCTGGATACAGAAAACTTCTAGTGTACAAGAAAGTGAAGTGAGTTATGGGTGGCAATATTCTGAAAAAATTAAGAATAAGCAAAGTCCTGTCCTTTTTTAACTAGTTACTATAGTAACAAAGGCTACCTATTGATCTGGTCTCCACTATTTTTTGGGAGGTGTTTGTTTAGAACCTTTTAAAAACTACTCTGGCACATAGATTTTATTGAGGTTAAACTTACTGGCAACACCACAAGGCCTTCAGTTCCAGAAGGAATTAGCTTGTGCTGCAGAGGAGACAAACCCCAGCAGCTGGGCAGACCAGACACCTGCATTTACTCCCTCTCAGGTTTTGCTCAACAGGTAGAAATGACAAATTAACTTCAATGCTTCAAAATCACATAGTTCCAAAGCAAGTTTGCAGGCTCAGGATTTTTAGACAACCAAATTTTAATGCTTATTCATGCGGCATGTAATGATTCAGTCTTGTTCTTCTCAAGCCAATAGAACTGAAATACTGTAAATTGATGAAATATGCTTTTATTGTAACATTTTAAGGCAGATATAAATTACTGTATTTTAACATGTATATGACTTCTATTCAGACTTCTATGAAGTTAAGTTTTAACGAGCTGTAGAAAATAGTAAGAATCAAAGACAATGCAAATGTGGGGTGCAGTCCTGCAATGCTTAATGCTTGGGACATCTCTAAGAGTTACCAGCATTGTCATCTTAGTGCAATTACAGGGCTTTGTTTACTACTGTATGAAAGATATGGTTTTGGCCACTTCAGAGGGCAGTGTTAATTCTTCCCTATCTCATTCCACAGTCCACAGGAGCAGAAGGAGTCCCAAGGGAGTCTTGTACAATTTTTCACCATCTTTATCCTTATGGAGCATCATAGCCCACATAAAAAGATGATGTGCAAATTTGTGAGGCACTCCATGGCAGCTGTGAACGTATGTATGAAGATATGTTCATTTTGAAATGACAATTGCTTTAACAATCGCTCTACACCCCTTAGAGTTATCCAAAGGAGGGAGTGCTTAGGAAGAAGAAAATAAACCAGGGAAATAAGTGAATGTTAATGGAGATTTTTATTTTAAAAAATGAATACCTTACAAAAAATAATTTTTGGAGTAAGATGACATTCTTGCAGTGCATGGTTTGATGAGGTAAGAGAGACCTGAGACTATTGGTTCTATAGGTACAAGTTAGTTGTATACTTTGGAAGTGAGGCTTGGAGGACTGTACCTCTGTGCATGTTAAAAGCCAGCAGTGATGCTTTTTTGGCAAGCCATATTGATACTAAATTAGTGTTCTGGGGATGACTGTCCCAGGGGTTCTGTGGCTTTTACTGAGAAACGGCAGCCTGGGCTGCTGAAGACTTTCTTTTCTTCACAATCTCTTGTTCTGCCTTGGCCATATTCCAGTTTCCACTGAAACCATTTCCTATCTCTGTTCAAGTTAATCCACAACAACAAGAAAAGTAAATGGAAGTGAATTAGATCACTTATGATATCTGCATGGTGGTTAAGTTGTGGGTAGCCCCTCCCCTGCTCATCCCAATACACACACATATATGCTTGTATTTGCATGGGACACTCAATGGGTTTATGTGTCAGGGCTCTCTGAAGAAGCATCGCAGGGTTGAATGAACAGATATGACAGTCAGTACCATCGAAGCCACCCTGGTTTCTAGATTTATGTTACCTGCACTGAGCTATTGGAAATCTATAGCTGCATGCTGTGAGGTAGAGCCAGCAACATAGGAATTGTCCTGTTGGGTCAACTTAAGGTCCCTCTAGTCCAGTTTCCTGCTTCTGACAGTAGTTGCCCAGTCAGAAAAAGGCAGTATGTTGCTACCCCTTCTACTTCTCATTTTCCAACAGTTTTCAGCTCAGGGTATTTCCTGAGCTGGATATTTCTTGTAGTAACCTCCACAGAATGTCTTCTCTGTGCACTTTGCCAGTCCTCCCTTGTAACCTCTAAACATCCCTTGCAGGCCTTGCAGTGAGTTCCGCATTTTCTTACCAGTGCTTAAACTTTCCATCCCTAGCTGGATTTCGTTTGTTGTCACCTCTGTTTCTGAGAATTGGTGAACAACTGATGCCATGGGAATCAATGCCCTTTCACTCTTTTCCATCTGCTTGTGGATAGACTTGTGCATTCTCTCTTAGTTCTCTTTTCCAAGCTGAGATGTTCTTGCATATGCAGTTCTTTGCACTGATGTGCATTATCCATACTGGTCTTTTCTGTTTGACCATATTCTCCTAAAATGAGACCAGAGCTGCAGAATTATTAAAAATATAGGTGAATCATACATTTATTCAAAGGCACGGTGCTTAGTTCTATTTCTCTTCCTTCCTAAAAATTCTTAAAAGTTTATTTGCTTCCTTAATTGATAATGAGCAGTGACCTAATTCTCTCTTGGATCTATCATATATTCTTATTGTTGAATCACAATTGTCAGTTCAGAACCTTATGCCCATTTGAAGTTAAGACTTTTTCTGGTGCATGTAGCCTTTCTTTATTCAGAGTGAATTTCAGCTACTGCGATATTGACCAGCCACACAGCTTTGTAAGGTCCTCCCTGCAATTCTCGGCAGTCATTGCCCTCAACACCCTGTATTTTGTAAATGTAGAACTGTGTTTTGCCTGGATATAGGTAGTATAGAAGACATTTAGAGAAAATATGATGTTCTTGTCTACAACCCTTTCTTCCTAGATAACTTTGACTAGTTGCAGCCTATGCTTTACAGGTGAGAAACTGCAGGATGGAATTTGCCATGTTCGTTCAATTATTTATTGAGTGAAAACTCTTTCTGTGGCCAGTCAGTATCTATGTGGTGGCTGGGTGTCACCTGGTATTTACATTGCAGGATTAAGTATTTGTTTTAAAAGCAAAGTCTTGGGTATTTTCAGCATGAAAGTACTGTTTCAACCTTTTCTGTAATACTTATTTCTAGCACTCCCAATCATTTCAGTTAGTCGGGGATGACATCACTTGTTTAACAATAACAAATTGAAGACTGTCCTGGGAGTATAACAAAAACCCATATATAGAAAGGAGGGGGAAATTTCAACCCTAGGTGTTCAACGTTGATTACATCTCATTACAGAGTGCCTTAAGTGAAATGATTTGGAGCTCTGCATTTCTCAGTCTTCTATGCGCTGAAATTTTGTGTCACAAAACCTGCTACATTTGCACAGAGACTAATACTCCCTCTACAGAGAGTGAAGCCTTAAAGGGACACTACATACCAAGGCAACCCGGACCCCATGACCCCGGAGGCAAATCTCCAAGCCACTCCCTGCCCACCCACAGGCCCCCCCACTTCCACAAAACTCTCCAAGCTTCACTTAGACTCACCACGGCTACTCACAGCGCAGTCCTGCCCGCTACTCCTCTTCTTCGCTCTTGCCTCGAAGTTCCATTCCTGTCTCTTCTTTCTTCTCCGACGGCTTCTGCCAAGGCAGGAGGACACAGTTGAGCCTGAGAAACACCAGCTCCTCCCCAAGAAGGAAACCCGGTCCCTACACCCCCAGAGGGAGATCTCCAAGCCACT
>NW_021939632.1:11131953-11134228 GCF_001715985.3 Manacus vitellinus | reverse complement strand
GGGCCCTGTCTCCACCCGTGGGTTCAGAGGGCACCCCCCGGTTGCTGCACAGAGCCCCTCTTTCCCTCCTGGGAAGTCTAAGCTACACTAGCCTCACTTTTGCTACGGGGCATAAAACACAAGCTCACTCGCTCACTCACACCGACAAAGACAAAAACACAAAGGGGGAACGTCCCAGAAGAGGGAGCAGGCTCTGTGCAGCCAACGCGTGGGGAGCCATCCCTCCCTCTGGGCAGGAGAGCAGAGCCTCAGCCCTGCCCCGGGCTCTGCAGAGGCCAGAGGGGCCTCAGCACACTGAGGGGCTTCACAACGGCCCAAGGCCACGACACGCCCCAGCTACGGGGGGTCACTCTGGTCAGGGGCCATAAGCAGGCACAAAGGTGCCAAGGGGAAAAACCCTGCCCTGCTTACAGGGCGGGCTGGGGGGCAGGAAAAGCCCTGCCCTGCTTACAGGGCGGGCTGGGGGGCAGGAAAAGCCCTGCCCTGCTTACAGGGCGGGCTCGGGGGCAGGAAAAGCCCTGCCCTGCTTACAGGGCGGGCTCGGGGGCAGGAAAAGCCCTGCCCTGCTTACAGGGCGGGCTGGGGGGCAGGAAAAGCCCTGCCCTGCTTACAGGGCGGGCTGGGGGTCGGGAGAGCTCCGTTTCCCCCCTCGGGTGCGGAGACAGGGGCTCTCACCCTCCTTACAGGGTTGCCCCTCTCTCCGGGCAGCCAAAGGAGCGCCATGGCCAAAGGCCAGCAAAGCAAAGCAAAGACCCAGCCCTGCTTACAGGGAGGTCGCCCAGCGCAAAGCCAGCCAGGGCAGCCTGAAGTTGCCCGCCGGACTCTTACGGATCCCTGCCCGGGGGGGCCAGGGAGGTGCATTTGCCCAGAGGGTCCCTGTCGTGCCCCCTCTTGAGCTCGACGCTGCTGCTCCTCTCCTTGGCTCTTGCCTCGAAGTTCCATTCCTGTCTCTTCTTTCTTCTCCGACGGCTTCTGCCAAGGCAGGAGGACACAGTTGAGCCTGAGAAACACCAGCTCCTCCCCAAGAAGGAAACCCGGTCCCTACACCCCCAGAGGGAGATCTCCAAGCCACTACCCACCCACAGGCCCCCCCAGCTCCACAAACTCCTCCAAACTTCACTTAGGTTAGGGCACCAGCAGCAGTGTCAGCTGCAGGGGTTGTGACGAGGGGGCAATGGATGGACTGCTGTTGCCGAGTCAGGGGGTTCCTGTAACTCTCTTTGGCTGTGCTGCAGCCTGAGACTTCTGCAGAACAATGAACACAGGCAGCTTACTCTTGTCATGAGGTAGAAGTTAAAGTGCCTCTTCCGTCACCATCAATTCAACTAACAGACAACAAATGCACAATAGTTAAAACACCACCGTGGCACTCCTACGAAGAAACCAACCCACAGCCTTTGCCAGCCTCAGAACAGCTTCTATGCTGAAGACTGCCTGATGGAGGAGGAAGATTAGAAATTGACAACCTTGAAATCTTAGCCGAACTGTGGGAAACCGAACTCAGCAACATGAGAGAACCAGAAAGAAGACAAGCAGTTTTGGATCCTGCAGAAGACGAAGAACAGCAATCACAGCTACTACTTCAGCTCAAAGAAGAGAATACAGACTGGGAAAGCACACCAAACATATTCCTGCCCAAGCCGAGACCATCAGTGAAGTCAGAGATACCAGTGTTAAAATGGACAATATATATGTATTGGTTACGTTGCTAACAATAGCAGCTGTTGGTTTTATGCTGCGAGAATTTCAGCTGGAACAACACAGTCCACCTACTGACACAACCAACAATCTAAAGGTAACACTGCAAAACACAGCAGACATACAGCTATCAGCTACCATATTTAATTTACTAAGTCACAAAAGGAGAACTTTACTAATTGACAATTATCTACTATTATAAAAGGTTCTTTTGTGTTACAGGGGGGAAGAATAGAAATACTAGGAGGGACCCTAAATCGAGTATTTACTTCTCACTATTTTAAAATGCTGTTAGACAGTATGCCATACACAAACAAGTAGCAAAGAAACAACCAATTACAATTTCAACTGCAGAAACACATAACCCTTTACACACAGTCACTGCAAAAGCCTTGATAAAGCAAAACAAACAAATCCCTCATACAACACAGGCCCAAAGATGCCTCACAAGGCTGGAACATAGAGCAATACACACCTCCAAATCCATTCAAAACACAAACATGCACAAATTGGCCTATACTCAAATTAAACAATTAGAATGGCAGGCAAAGACAGCAGTATCAAACATTTTTAACAA
>NW_021939632.1:11127898-11131434 GCF_001715985.3 Manacus vitellinus | reverse complement strand
TTTTTACCCCTGTCTCAGAGTGCAAAAAGATTAGAATTTTTGAAAACCAAGATTTTACAAATGACTTCTTAGTTGAAGAAAAGGATAGAAAACACTTCTTGCGTAATTGCCTTTGCAAAACAAGAAATAATGTGTTACCCCTCAAACATGACAATGGTTTACTGCTTAACAACTGTGTGGAATTACATTTTGTCATCTTCTACCACTATTCCTGTTCCTATAAAAACTTTCCTACTAACTCTTTGGCTAAACAAACAAGTGACTTGCCTTTTGGTGAGGAAAACGACAAGCAAACCCCTCTCATCTCTCACTCAAAATCTCCTTTCTTACATAACATGGGAAAAAGAAAACAAAACATAGCAAACTAAAACTTTATTAACTATTCACTCATACCACTGCATTTTACATTTTCAAGAAAATATAAGTTTTACTTCTAACATTTGTGGTTTTTTCTTTTTTGTTTTCAAATCACTTTTCTTAAAAGTACTGTAAATTGTTTTCTTAACAATAGAAATAAAGGGTAGAAAATAGTTTAAAAACATTTACACATGGAATAAAATTTAGCATCTCACCATTTTAAAGTCCAATATATTCATTAATTCATATTTTTTAAATATAAAACTGGCTGATACAAAACTTTCATTATGTTTAGCAGTTTCATATTCTTCTAGCTATGCTAAAGAATGCAAGATAAACATTTTATCAATCAGCAAAAAAAATTGCTACACATATTATAAAAACTGGAGCAATATAAGCAATTTACTAGGGAGATAAACTTGAATTAAATAAATTTACCCACAGATTGTTTCAGCATAGATTGCATGCTGATTACCAATCAATTGCTGGACTCAGGATGAAAAAGAAGATTTGAAACCTTCTGTTTTAGTGTAAAGAGAGAGAAAAATTCTCTTTGTCGCCTAAAAGTTCTTGCTATTGCCTTTCACTATGTAAATTGGTGTCATTTTAACCAAAAACATTTATTTCCACAAAACCAGAACAGTACAGCTTTAAAAATTTTTTCCCTATTTTTTCATTAACTTCCCAGTAGCTTTATTTGAATTATTAAAAATAAAAGTTATTAGAAGTTATTAAATTCTCAAACACATCCACATACATGCAATTATCATAACAATGTTATTCAAATAATAAGTACAGAATCTTAAACATCCCCATATTTGTTACATTCAAACATTCTCAAAACATTTTGCAATCACAGAACAACATACATAATGTCAACAAGAGTGCAAAATAGCTGCTTGTAAATTGCAACTACCTGAGAGACTGAATTAAACCTGGTTACAGTTGCTCTAACTGATACTATTAATAAATGGGGACTGTAAAACATTCAAAAAAAAATTTAACAGGACCAACAATGGAATCTCCAATACAAAGAAAACTACACAACGAAAGACATAGTAAGTAAATGGGACGCTAAGACCATCTACATCTGGTCAAACTAAAGAAGACAACGGAACAATAAGGTACAAACCGTGGACCGGGACTCTACAGAAGTTTTACAACTTACTCACATACACAAGACATTTAAATTGTTTTGTAATTAACCTATGAATGTTATAATTGATTCATGCTATGCTACCTTCACATCTTGAAGCCTCCTTCCTTCGAGATTTCACTAACCCTCATTTACCTGGAAAAAGACACACCACAGAATTCCTTGTTAATCACACAAAATCTAACTCTTACATAAGACACATCCATTCACACATATTCCAGATAGAATAATACAACACACACTAGAAAAAGGTAAAAGATACTACCAAATACTAATTTGTTTTGCAATTTCAAACATTCCAAAAACCATAAACAGAAACAATGATCCTGTATGTTATTCAACAAAAGCTAAAACACATCTCACAAATCAGAAGATATTCCATTCCACAAACATGCTGCACTCACCCACAGAACAACTGTAAAAAGAGCACACTGCACACTAAAAGAAATGCTTCAAAGGCAAAAAAGAGGGGAGTTGGTATATAGCCCCCAGGAACGCTTATGGAAAGCATCATATGTTCTAAATTTCTTAAACTGTGATGATACAAACCATAGCAGGTATGAATACCAGCATAAAACTCAAATACTTTCATCTTCCAAAGCACCAGTTATGATTAAAAACCTAATATCTAGGCAATGGTCAGGACAGTAGATCTCAGAACTTGAGGGAGGATATATGCCTATGTATCCAAGGGTACCAAATTACAAAGGATCTCTTCTAAATGTGTCAGGCCTTATATTAGCCCTCCCTCACAACAGAAACAATCACCAGAAAAAATGAATGAAGAAACTGGATTTGAAGAAACATAACCAACAATAGTAAAAGGAACACACCACACATTGAGAAACATTCTATAAAAACACAAAAAAGGGAGGTAAAGACATATGGGTCTGGTCCCTTTATGTGTAAATCTACATTAGCACTTCTTCAAAACAGGAACAATCACAAAGAAGCAACAAATAAACAAAACCAAAAGAAACACACAAACAGTAACCAATACAAAAACAAAACTCCATGATTCAAACACAATAAAGGGTTTAAGAATGCATCTGTTAGGAGAGAATGAAACAGTGGCCATCGAATGTGAATGAGAAAGTTGAGTGGAGATATGTATGTGTGTGTGAACGCAAATACACTTTACAGCAAGATACCTTAAAAACTCATTCAACAACACTACCTCAAACAACACTACTTCAAACATAACATCTACAACCCAACACATTTCCCTTTCAAATAAAGATGATGCCTTTACCCAATCACACAAAATTACCCTCAGATAAAAGGTTCTACACATCTACAAACCCTGGGTAATTCAAGGTTGCTTGAATATTGCACAAACAAATAAAGTTGTAAACAGCTCAATAAAGGCCTTGTGATGATAGGCCCTGCTTTTTATAAACAGTTAAGATAAGATTGGTTACATTAAGGATGTTTAAAAAATGTATTGTTTTACAACTTGTTAATTATTTAGAGGAGATATGTGGCAAGGAATTATGGGAGTTGTAGTTTTCCACGTTCTCACGCATGCTCAATCAATACTTGATTGTCATTGCTTGGCAGATCATGTGAAATGTTTAAGCGCTGTATTTAAACCAAACTGTTTTGTAATTAACCTTAACTCTGCTCTAGCAGTTGATTGTGTTACCGGCGGGGTTTGTGCCCGCCTTACTCACACTTTACCTGAGATCTTCCCTCAAGACATCCCCTGCCTGTGCTTTCCAGGTTCCCTCAGCTTTACCTCTGTGAAACTCTCAGTCCCCTCTTTGTTACCTCACCAAGGGTGACGGAGTTCAAGAAGCTTTTTCCTCAGTAACTCCAGTGAAACACCCTGCTGCCCCTGCTGCTCAACAATCCCTACCTCTGTAACAGCCCAAAAGCTCATCTAGGGCGACTCCACAACCTTTTATCGAGCTTCTCTAAAGCTCCTTTCACCTGCTCCCGTCCCACAGACCGGGGGAGGAGGGGACACCGAGGCTGAGGGGAGGGCGGGAAAAGCAGCGCAGCAGCAGCGACCAAACCACCC
>NW_021939632.1:11070083-11125908 GCF_001715985.3 Manacus vitellinus | reverse complement strand
AGCCTCGGCGACCGACCCGCCCTGCCCCGTCTGGTCTCCCTCAGAGCACTCTCAGGGATCCTCAGTGACCCTCCAGAGCACCCTTTTCGCCCTGTGTCCCTAACAGCCCCTAAAGGGACACAGGAGACACTCACATAGCCCCCCGGGCACCCTCTTCCTCCTCAGAGACAAACAGAACACCCACCTCTCCCTCAGTGATACAGGGCATACTCAGGTCCCTCTCAGTGAGTCACGCAGCCCCTAAGGTGTACACAAGGTACCCACCTCCCCCTCAGGGACACAGGTGGCACCCACCTTCCTGGAATAATTTTTTTTTTTTTTCAAATGATCAAGTTGGGATCATTCACACCTGAAAGTCCTTAAAGAAAACCACATTTGGCTGAGGCACTTCACACACACTAACCAGCTCTTGAGATGGATTTTGGAATGCTCAGGAAATTACAGAAGCATGAAACCTGTGAATAATTTAGGAGTATTTTTGAAGGACTTGTAGTTAAAGGGCCTGTTAACTTGATATGATCCAGGTGAAATACAGGAAAAAGGCAAAGGATTTCAGTGATAAAGAATTAAATTAATACAATTAATTTATAGAAAATAGGCCTAATTTAACTCTTTGAGAGATTACAGATGTAATCCTACTGTGGAGATATCATATGCTTTAACTGTTAGCTTGTTAATCCAGCAAGCTCAATATGCTACTGCTCATTTAAAATAGCTGGCACTGTAGCACATACAGTCTGGAACTGATGGGTTAGAAAAATAATGCCAGTGAGAAATAATCATCAACAATGAGGCTGTTTAAAATTGTGTCTTCCAAAGGAAACATTGTGCAATGCAGTGGAATTTATACAGATTTTATATCCTTGAATACAGATTGCTGGTAATGAAACTGTGACACTTTGTTGTGCATATTAAAGATGCCCAGAAGCCAAAAGAGGATGGAGAATATAAGAAAATAGGATCAGATCTGGCCTGAATGAGCAAAGTACCCTTACAGAGAAGGGGGAAAGGGAAAAAGGAAATTAAAACAGTTCTGTAATGGATAGGTGTCCCCTACAGCTCAGCCCCAAGAACAAGTAAAGCTTGGGCTTTTGCTGCTTGCTGTATCTGCTTGGACACCTGAGGTTTTCACCTATCTAGGCGGTTACATTTGTCACCAGTGTCACCAGGTGGGAATCTGTACTCATCTAAACTGGGTCTCCCACTTCTCATTTGAATTTTGTCTTCCTAGATGATTGCTGAAGGAGTTTTCTCCTACCAATCTTTCTTTGTGTCTTAGTGTTTTGGGGGGCATCAGGGGAGGAAAATTCATGGGAGTGGAATTTAGAATTTGACTCAAAACTCGACTTTACTTTTTTGTCATCTGGGTATTTGGAGCACTATGACTTTTCTGCTGAAAATGTTAAACAGAAGGGACCACTGTATGAGCTTTCTTTAGTAGATTTGTCTTCTTTTCTCTTTGCTCATATGATGCCAAGCACCGTGGCTCACCTATCTATAACATGGACCCACACATGAGACACAGGGATATGAAGATTCAATAACTACACAATCTTGTTCTGAAATTTATTTAGAGTTGCAATTAGATGCATGTGTTTTGGAAGAAATTATTGTAGGACATACTATGATAATGCATTATTACAGTCCACACAATCTTATGTGAAAACATTTGTCAATAGCCTGTACAGGGTCAAAATCTAGCTGTTTGTAAGAATGTTTTTATGATTTTTAAGGTCAGTAATGATTCTGTACTCAACCTAAAGGACCTCTGTCTATTGGCACCTGCCAATGTACTTTTCAGTAGCAGCAACCTTCAGGTACACTTGTCCTGCTAGGTAGAGGTCTGGGTTAAAAATTCAGAAGTTTCATGCTACTGACTGTTAATCTTTTCTGCTGATTGTAAACATTGAAATAACTCTTAACCCACTGGAACGAGCTAGTGACTGATCATTATTATTCAAAATTAACTTCCCTGCCCCACATAGACTTTTTATCATCTCAGAAACTAGTGCAAAGTTTGTCTTCACAGGCACAAATATAAATTCACAAAAGAGAAATCAGGTAAATGTTTAAGAAACTTTTTACTTCCTCAAATGCTCATCCCCTTTGTTCAGTCTACACTAGGTCTTTTTTCCATGATACACAATACATCCAATTTTCTCTCTTCACTGGTTAACACATTTGAGAATTATTGTGTGGGAAGAAAAAAAAATCTGCTATTTGAATACCAAGTCACAGTAGACAAAGTCTACTCTCTGAGTATCTACTCAGGGGACAGGTACTTTCTCCACCTTTCAGAGGTCAGCAATCAACGGTGTGAGTTTTAGGAGTATAAATGATTATGTATAAGAAATCTTCCTTTATTCATTATTTTTTTTGTTTCAATTTCCCTGCAGAAATTCATCTGGGTTGCAATTTTAATTTCAACAGGGCTGCTTGGAAAAGCAAATTTGAAAAAGCTGCATATCATTATTACAAATTCATATGAGTAAGATTGGGGTTTGGAAGTCTGGCTGCTGTAGCTGCAATAATGCCAAAACGAGTTGTACTCTGTGGAGGAAACATGTTAGGCACGTAATTCTGTTCTTCATTTGAAGTTTCTTTCATCAGGAATATTAAATAAATAGGCTTTAAACTGCTGAAGCTACCACACACTATTGCACAGCACCCTGTAGGGAAAACAAGCACTGAAAACATATATATGACCCCAGCAATTTCTACGAACTGCTTTCTAAACAACCCTGAAAACTTTAGCTCAGCTCCATCAAAACCAGAAAGAATAAGTAGGATAATAGGAGAACATATCAATACACGCAGTTTTCAATTAATTTTTTTTCCAAAAATTTGTTTGTATTCCGGCAATCCTATCATTGTTACCAGTGTGTTAGTATTTAAAAATAATAACTCAATAAGCTATTTAAACCTGACAATCCTATGCTGGGGAGTTTTAAGTTTCAAGGTACCTTCCTCTATCAAGACAAAGAATCATAATCAGCCAAAGTCCAGTCCCCTATTACAGTGTGTAGTGTGATTTTGCTCCATGGTGATGCAACATTGCAATGACTTATATCAAAGCAAGCAAACTTCAAGCTGAAGCTGCAAAAAATAGGGGGAAGGTCAGTGATAGGAACTGCTAAAATGTTGTAGTTTCTCTGAAGCTGCAGAGAAACCCACTATGAACACTACAAAGCTGAGAACATTTCCCTAGTCTTTGATTTCTTATTTTTGAAAGGCTGTAATGGAGCCAGCAGGTAACCTAAGACAATCAGGGAATGTTTTAGCAGAGATATCATATATCTGAATTTTCCTATGGTGTTATACTATCTGTACATTCCTTCACTTTGTGAAAAGACAGAGAGCTGCTGCAAATAAAACTAAGGTCTCTAGATGATAATCAGGTAAGAGAGTGATTATGATGTGCAGCAATTATTTACCTTTCTACAGTCATAGGTTGGTATTAAACACAATGCAAAAGACAGTCAGTGATAACATTAGATGAAGAAACTACAGCAACCTAGGTGTTAAAAAAACTGACTGGAATAATTCAGTACTTTGTTAATTAGCAGAGGTGGAAGAAAAAGACCTGCTCTATTGTCCAGTCACCTGATCATCCTAGCTGAATTCTGTTCTTGAAAAGTTACACATTTGTGCCTAAGGACTAAAGTAATCCTTAGTGCTGTGGGTTAAAGCAGACACAAGACCAAAAGCATTTTCTAAGGGCAGTTTCATGACATGGGGTTCTTCTTTCCAGTCTTAGTTTTAACCAAATGGGAGCAGCAAAATTTGGTCCCTGATACACAGAATCATAGAATATTCAAAGTTGGAAGGAACCCACAAGGATCATCGAGTCCAGCTCTTAAGTGAATGGCCCATAGAGGGATCAAACCCATAACTTTGTTGTTCTTAGCACCAGGTTCTAACAAACTGAGCTGATCTCGTATAATAGCAGGTAGGAAAAGGAGAAGACCTGTGTGGTCTCCATCTCTTCCAGTCTATCCATGTGGACCAGTTAATCTGTCAGGGACAGCCTCTCTTTATCAATCTGTATCAACCCCCTGACTATTTGAGTCAAGTTCTTTTATACCTTGCCTTGGTTTCCACCTGTTCTATGATTTGTCATTCTCTTCCTAACCTAAATTTCAAGGCAATATTTCTGAAACTCCACTGACATCATCTTCTTGGAGATACCTGGAGCTTGGTGAAGCTCCAGTCTTCTTTCTTGACTAGCTGATCCATTTCAGAGCTATCATCTGTTAGCTTTTTCCCCTCTGAAATGATTTACTTTTAAACTTCTTTCTCTCTGAACCAACCATCAGACACTCAAGGGCCCCAAAAGGTTATGCAGCAGAGGAGACCTTCTTTGTACACCCTAAAAATCTTTTACCAGAAAATGGTGTAAGACTATAGCACATATTTATTAATACACACCTTAGCTAACTGAGTTTATGTTAACAGCGGATTTCTTTACAATGATTTCACCATAATCAGGATTTTTTGCTAGAACAAGGTAATTGAACAGATTTTATGTCAGTAATGAGTATATGAATTTTAAAATTCACTTTCCACCAACCACTCTTTTCCCATGTTCTCAAGAGAGCTAAGAAGAACAGAGTTGTCGATTTTACCTTTTCTTTTGCATTCAAAGGCATGAGAGAATTTTATTGAGCTCTTTAATAAAAACCATTCTTAGGACTTGGTATTGTAATTATTGGAAACTGAGGATGTTCTTAAAAAATGAAATGATGGTTCCATGTTATTTAATGGCGCATTTTAGTAATAGATCCTTTTATTCACTAAAAATCTCAATATTTACCTCTATTCAGTCTTTTAAATGACATGATAAATTTTTGAAGCTGTGTTTTTAAAACACAAGTGAGCTTTTTTTCATACCTTTTATCCTCTGTGGAATCACTTTCCTTACAGGATTACTATTAGTATGACTTCTTGTATCTTCAATATATACTGTTTCTACCAAGTTTCGAGCAATTGATCCTGTCAATACGATTTCAGGGTTTGTTGGTTTCAGGAAACAGAGTTATCACTGTAAGAGCATTATTGGTATGTTCATTAGGAGAAATAAATGTGCTTTACATCTGTATTTATAAATAGTTCTGTGATCAGCCTGTCAGTATAGCACATGTAGAACAGCATCAGAGCACTAAAATAATAGTAGGGGAAACAGCAGTATCACCTTTATCCCTTCTAACAATAGTGTGGCCACAAACATTAGAAAGGCAGGGGCATGGGAAATACTGCTCATGCTGTAGTATCACAGCTATCAGCAGAGGGGCACAAGAATTCCTGGGAGAGCAGGGCAACAGCAGGGCTGGAAACACTGGGCTTTGCCTTGCAGTAGTCCTGCCTACAGTTACCAGAATAAAGAACTATCCCAGCTCAAAATCCACCTGCCTGTGTTTAAAAGCCAGTGGGAGCAGGCCAGGTGTCAGCACTGAAATAAGATGTGAAAAAGCAGCAAAGCCAGCATAAGCAGATGAAGGGTTTCTGAAGGGGCCAGCTAAAGCAGCCTTAGAAGTACAATTACCAACTCTTGACTCTTCTAACTAGAGAGATTTGGAGCAGATAACAAGGAGATATTTTTAATGTTATTAAAATATATCACAATAGAAAGGATATATTGGGAAAATCACAATCTTTGTGCTTTTTTGTCTCCTACAGGGTGGTTGACAACCCTGAAAAAGAGGATGCTGGTGAGTCAGTAAAAGGGCAGGGGAACAGAAATGTTCCTTCCTTGTGGAAAGGCAGGCAGAAGCAATGTCACAGACAGTCTCCACATGGGCCTTTCAGCTCACACTCCAAGCAAACACTGCTGAGAAAAGCAGGACCTTCTGGGAACAGCATATGCACTGGGCAACCCCTGTGATGATCTCTTGGATGATGGGAACATGTGGAGTTTTTAATCACGTCTAATAACAACCCAGCTGCCAAAGGCAAGCAAGAGGTTGGGAATCTGATTCTTCTCCACCCAGTGTTGTTGTGAAGCTAACTGTTGTCTTCCACGTTAATAGAGCCAAAACCAGCAGACCCGGTTTTATAATGTAGTTCTAAGACACAATAGCATGTTTGGGTTTTGTTTCTTTAGTAGCACAGCTAAGAAAGATGATTCTTTATGGAATACTTGGCTAAAATGAAAAGAGCATCAATATTTTTCTTCCAAATAAATACATATTTGAATTTCATCAAACAGGGTCCTTGTAAAAATAATTACAAAAATAGATATTAGCTGAGCACGAACAAAACTACCCTTTGTTTACCTGAATTAGAAAAAGGATGATTAATGGTAATGAACGTGTTGCATTACTCATTTGTCAAAGAAGATCAATAATGTTAAATACCCCAGGAATGTCACAAAGCTGCCCCCAGTGCTGTGCAAGTTTTGTGAACAATTCTAGTGGAAAACTGCCTATTGAAGGAGCCACCCCTCCATGCACAGAGTTCTGCCTCCTGCTTCTCCCCTGTCTCCTTGCCTAGTACTAAGGAATGACCCCTGTTAATAGGGGGAAAAATAAATCTAGAAAATAAGAATGGTAATTTTTTTGCTTTTGTTTGGTTATTTTGCAATTCAGATCATTTCTCAGGAGCAGGTATAGATACAATTAGGCAAAATGTTAATCCCCAGAAGGGGCATGGGGGAGGACGGAGGAACTCATCAGTGGTGCCCCCGTGCAGTGGAGGGGGCTGGGGGTTTGTGTTGGCAGGGTAGCCGCCTCTGCTGGCCTTGCTGCTGCTTGAGAAGAGCATGACACAGCCCAGGAGGAGAGGCCAGAGCATTGCTTGTGGCAACACTCTCTCCCCGTAGCTGTTCTGTAATTATTTCACAGTTTTCATGTTTCTGTGTGATGCAATGCAAATTCCTAGAGGCAGCGATACCTGCCATGAAGGACCAATTAGTGGTCATCTCAGGAGAACTCACGTGGTTGTATCCAGTTGTCACTGAGTCAGATCCAGAAGTGGTGTATATTATGAGCAGGGATTGCTTTTTCCATTAAGATTTTTGAGATATTGGGAAACAGTGATGTGATAGAGCCTACACAGTAGTTTAAAACAAAATACTTAAAATTTGTAGTAATTAAATGAATTTGGACAAGTAATCATCTGGAAAATCTTTTTGCAGTTGCAATAACACTCACTCTGTAGATTCAAGAAGGACAGATTCCCATAGTTTGTATAGAGGAGGGGCATGCAGATTCATCTTCCTGAATTTTTCACTGATTCCCCTTCTCATCTTCAGTGAGTTAATTTCACCTTCTCTTGGCTCACTTTTCCCACTACAAATTATGTACATTGTTGTTTAAGTACCTCAGAGAGGTATTTCAAAGTTTAATTAGTGTTTGTAAAATGCTTTGGGTTATTTGGATCAAAGTGTGATTTATTATTCAATAACATATATGACTGTGAGGTAGGTGTACACTGTGCACACTGTAAAGTAGGGTGGTAGCAAACACACTCATTTGTACTTCATTTATATAATATGGGCTGTAAGATTCCCTTTCCTTGGTTTCATTCCCAAAAAATTTGAACAAAGATGTCTTGATTTTTCACAACCCTGCCCTTAATTCTAGTGCATTTTTATGTGAAAAAGACCTAATCATATGAAGGGAAGGGACAGCTAATACTCTGATATAAATACTAATAAATATATAATGATATGATATTAGTATTATGTGATATAATACTAATAAATACTAATTGGACACCTCCATATTTTTTTTTTTACTGAGCTTTTGTTCTGTATGAACATGAATGTATGCATATCATGTTGGTTTAAGGGCATCCTAGGATATGAGGCCTGAATTCTAGGCTGTGATTTTAGGAGAGTATGCCGGTAAAAATCCCATCCAAAGATGTGGCAACAAACTCTTATTCCACATGCCAGGACCCAGGAACATGGAGCGCACGTGAACCTGAGACTGTGAGGGAATGGCAAATGAACCCTTCTAATGAGATTTGCTTTAACTGATCCCTGTGATTAAGACCCAGCAGACTGGAACAAGCTGGGGATTGTATCTGTATTCTCAGTGAGATAATTTGCCAGTAGCGGTGTCTCCCAGATGAGGATTCGGGTTTTGAATTAATCAACTTTGTTTACATTTTCTTAATATGAGCAGATTTCTCTGCAAGTTGTTTCAACTACAGGTGTTATTCCACATATTGGGAATGACAGTCAGATCAAGCAAGAAAGCCTTTCTGAGATTCACTGCAGTATAAAGCCACCCTTCCAAAAGTATCTGGAAAGCTCGTGCCGGCCAAGCAAATGTGTGTTATCACCAACACTCAGATCCATCTTATGCACTTACACCATGATGTCTTCTCATCTCTGCCCTGTCCATGTGCTGGTTTATTCCCTGATATACTCATTCTGAGCTCACTCCTTCCTTATTGAGCAGCCAGTGAGAGAGAGCCAGAGGACAATGATTCTACGTTTTTAGCTCTTTTAAGGGAAAAAGGCTGTCAGAAATGTGCATATTGGAAGGGCAGAATAGGATATCCAATGGTGGAAAAGGCACAGCACAATTCCTCCTGGAAAGAAACTAACAGGGGACTGCTAAAATAAAAACCTTCAGGGGAAAAGTCCAGAGCTTAGGGAAGCTGTGCAAAACCAAGTGATGGCAGAAAGGGCACCTCTGCCCTGCATGACACTATGAGTGGATTTGCCTTCAGTTTTGCTGAGACATCAAGTTCAGAAAAGAAAAAATTATATCAAACATCCAGGGTGCAAATATAAACTCTTCAAAAGATCAAATGGTAAAATGATAATATGACAAGGCACAGGAAAGCTATGGAGGGGACACATAGACTTGAGTGGATGTTTGCTGGGGCTGCAATGACATATTCCCCTGTATTTTGGAGTATATAAAGTCTGTAGCAATGAAATTATAGCAAATTAGAACTCAAAGTAGCTACTTTTGTTACTAGGAATTAGATCACCTCCATGATCTTGACGGAACTTTTAACTAGAAGGATGATCTGTACAAAAAAAGAAAAAAAAAAAGGAAGGAACAAAATTACCAGATGGTGTTGACCACAAGATGGAACTGAACTCAAGCACAGCTTTTTATAGGTGAATTTCAATAACTATCAATTTATTGAAATATATATGTGTAAGTATGCAAGATGTGCACCCATCTGCTCCCCAATACATTTGGAAATATCTGTCTCAGTTTTGTAAAACACACGAAACTAAATGATTAACAGTGGGTTGAAACAAAGCTGACACTAGTAAATTAGAATAGTAATTCACTATGTCTTAAGACTTGAACTAAATTCTTACACAAGTAGCTAATTCACTGTATGGAGAAAAGGAAGAATTGCTCAGGACAGCAGTGAGGTCTGTAATAATCTGTTGCCTCTTTCTTTCCTCTCTCCAAGATTTCATGTGACCCTTTTCCATGTGACCCTAAAGAATGGACACAAAAGACATGTATTTGCTTGAAAGGTGAGAAATAAAATATATGTCTTGACTTTAAGTGGCTCCACACAACACTGGTTTTTGATTTTGATTTTCTTGCCTGACTACATACTTCCCTCTCTCAGTTCCTCTGCTATTGTGTTCAGTGTCACTTTTGCTGAAGGAAAGTGTCTGAAATGTTGCTTTAACCAAACATCTCGAGATTTTGGAGACAGGTCTGAACCTGAAAAGAGATTGATCCTCATGGGAAAAATCCTACTGTTGAACAAGGAGATGTAAATCACAGCTGGCTTCCAAAATTAGTAAGAAAACAGATTTTTTTACAAAATTAGTTAAGGGATAGGCTAAGCTCTGACAGGCTAAGGAATCCAGCTTTACCAGGGCATGGGGCTGCACCACTCACCTGGATGCATGTGGGAGAAACTCTCCTGCTACTACTGATGCAAGGGTAAAGCTGTCATTTCCTCTCTTCTCACCAGCACCTTCCCAATGTGTCCTTCCCATTCCTCAGTCCCCACTAGTATTATATAAAAATTATCATTATTCTTATCAACACTTAACTTTCTAAATACTTTTATTTTCCATTGAGGGAATTTTCCTATGTGCAGCAAAGAAGCCATTCTGCACACCTTATAACAGGGCTAATGCTGAACTGTGTCAGTGAAAACAAGGACTGATCCCACCAGGACCCACGTGCAGAAATGAAACTGCCCCTAAGTGTGGCTGCCTGCCTGCCATTCCCCAGTGTTAAGAGCATCCCAAGCAAGGTTGTCCCTGTGAATGTAGCTGCTGCTTTACATTTAGGGAGCTGGGTGGAAAACTCTGTGAGAGACTTGGAAATACTGAGGTGGTATAGAAATCTAGAGATCTATAGAATCAAGAGATCAGAGGGCTGCAGAAAATGGCTCTTTTAGAGGGTCAGAGGATACAAGGCATAGGCTACATGAGGGGGCAGGAAAGCAAGTGTAAATGTAAGGTCACTGGTCCTGGGGACCAGCTGTGACTGCCAACAACATTATGTTGTCCACATGGCTGCTATTGCTGCCTGACTTGGAACCAGTGGTGGAGCACAGAGACTGGATCTCTATGCCCTCTCCAGCTACCAAAAACCTACATTCCACTGTGGCCAAGACGTGGCCAGCCGACAGTGGAATATATCAGATATACACACCAAAGGACAGAGTAACCAGTGCCTATACCTCCTCTTGGTCCACATTGCAGTTCATATTATAGCTCCTTTTCTACATCTTGCCCACTTAAAGCAGTCATTACTCTTTTTTTATCTCCTAACAATACAGACAATTTCACCTTCTACATTTTATATGGCACTGTCAGTACCCTCTAATATTTTTGATTTCAAGGGCTTTTTCTGAACCTTTTAATTTCCAAGACTAGAAATCTTATTCAGATTGTAATTCACTCTTCTTTAAAAGTCTCTACCTGTATATTCACTGCTGTGATCCAACATATTTTATTCTTGCATCTCTTCCTAAATCTTCTTTCGGAGTTCAGCTTTTTTTCTTTTACCAATATCCATTTTCTTTAACAGAAAGTTTTAATATGCTGGAGAATAATTTGAATAGTTCTCTCCTTCCAGGTCTTGGGAATTTTCAGTTTTTTTCCTTCAAAAGATGTTGGATAGATTTGCCATGAGATGATTCTTAGAGGATATGTGAGAGCATGATAACATCATCTGATGCCTGTTGAACCACTTACCTTCCCCTATGTCTCATGCTAGAAATCCAAGCCCAAAGGTAGGTGTCCTCTGAGATGGTGGTAATTTCCAGTAAGCAGATTTAGAGGAAAAGAGTTTTATTTTCTTCTATCAAGGCTAGCCTGAAGAATTGAATATAACCTTCTCCTTTATTTTTTTAACTCACTGGTAACAGTTCCTCTAATTTACACTTACATACTCATACATACACACAAATGCACATATGCATATACTTATATGCAGAAATAAATAACTGCAGTAAAAGCTTTAATGATATCGAGGAAGCAGTCACCTGTAACTCTGCTCTGACAGTTTCAGCTCTGTAGTGAACTTGAGTTATTGTGATGATTGATCACTACTGCTTTAAGCCATATGCTATGTTCAGAATCTATATTTTATATTTATAGTTTTCTGTATTGAGTATTTAAATTTTCATCTTATTTTTCACAATGAAGGAATTTTTAATGTGAAAAGCAGTAATTAGAATAAGGTAATGATTGTTCCTTGTATCATCCTTGATATCTGTTACCTTTTTCTTCAAGTGGTTGACAAAAAGTGGACCCATTTCACCTATATTCAGAAATTGGGGCCACAGAGGTGAATCACGTTAAGCTCAGCTACTGTTGGTGGTTTCCTAGGGATGACTTCTGTCCCAGATGTTAAAACAATCTCAGCTGAGGTCTTTGCCTAAAGTCCCTGAGAAGTGGTGTTGTTGATGATGACATTGTTGAAGCATGTCCTCCGCCAGAAATGTGCTACAACATTCCCCACTTCCCTTGACTTCTTATTCTCAGCTGCTAAGGGCAGCTCATTGCTCTCTTGGCTGCTCTGGAGGAACGATTTCAGGGGTTTGAGAGGTTTAGTGGTAGGACTGGGTCCTTTCACTGGTCTGGTTTCATGGGCCATGATCTGCAGAAACAAGATGGGCAGCACCTGAAGGGAAAGCACCCAGCCACTAGGGATTGTCAGCTGCAACTCTTCCACACCAGAAGAAAATGGCTTTGTCACTGAAGGAAACACATCATTAGGTACAAACTGAATAAAAATAAAGTAGGAAGTTCAGGACCTTTATTAACTAATGTTGATTGATTATGGTGATTGCTTTATCTGGGCCTTGAAGTCAGTTTAGGACTGTGACTAATTTTCTGCCGCTTGTTTTGCACAGAATTAACTGGGATCTTTCTTCCCTCCCATAGTTACAATACTTGTATATACTGCAGTAGTTATTCAGATGATTTAAGTTTCTTGTCCTTTCCATTGGAGGAGTGACAGTAGGAGAGGAGGAGGTAAATACGGGATTTGATCTTTAAATTGAACTCTGCAGTATAGGAGGTGTTGCAATGCTTGGTTGATGGCAGAGCCTGAAGTGCAGGACAACTCACTCTTTGCCCCTGAAATGCTTTTAGCCTTCTTTACTCCTCCTTCCAAAATAAAACACAAAATAAATAAAGCTTCCAGCATCAGTAAACTTCCTGCTGTTTGAACTGGCAGCTGGCCAATTCATTTGGACTGTTCTCCCCACTGACATAAAACACCCATGCAAGGAGGGAAAAAAGGCTGAGGAGGCCCCTATGATGGTGTGTAAAAGAACACTTCACCAATTTTCTGATTTGAACAATCTAACAGGAAATCTTGGACTTGGTGTTTAAAAATAAGCTTGCTCACACTCTTTTATAACTTTCATTTTCTTTTTTTTTTTTTGAGCATTTATCACTAAAACTATACAATCATCCATCTGAGTGAATAAAGATACAAAATCCCATTTCTCATTTGAAGTTTTAGCTGGAATTCAGGAAAATAGGGAGAAAAAGTATCTGTACATAGGTACAGTTCTTTTCTGGGATTTTAGTCTCTCTCCTGGAGACCAGGGGCATACATGTTTGAATTCTCTGGTGAATGTGTTGGGGTTCCATGGCTGAATTCATGAATTGCACATGCAGTGGTCTGAGCTGCATTTTCAATATGGTTTCTGCTCTGTCACTTATAGGTACTTACGGTTCAGTTATGGAAACATCAAGACTCTGCCCCACATGTTCCAGAAATTAAAAAAAAAGACAGACCCTGCAGAAGGACTGGCTGTACAAAGGATATTTTCTGAGTACTGATTTTTTTATGCAAGGATTGTTGATAACCATTAGCAATTAAAAAGCATTTGATGTATGTAATGAAAACATCTACCTGGGAGGTTTGCCCACTGTCAGCTACCTTGAGACTTGAACCCAGGTTACTGTCTGTACATTTCAGTCTGTGTTTCTGGATTTACACAGGTGAAGTGTTGACCTAGAAGAATACGGAACAAACCACTACAGCTTTAAGCTGCAGAGGTTTATAAAAAAAAAAAAAAAAAGGCAGAAACAAAGGCAAGCAGATGGCTAAAGATGAAGGTCACATCAGATTGAGAAGTTTGTCAAAATGTGATGACATAGGTAATCTGTAAACTGTTATTGCACCTAGCTGGAGGTGCTGAAAAACATTTTGAAATTACAAAAAACACTGGAGTCACCAGCACACAGGCAGGAATGATAGCCTGGAGTGGTTCTGCTCTATGGATGAATGCCAGATGTGGAAAGCGACATATCTGGAATTAATGATATTAAACATGCTTTTCTTTTATGCTCAATAATAACTCTATTATGATTGATACAAACCGCAGACACTTTATCTAGTACAAATGGAATCGTCTGTCATTGACTATATTAAATCATCAATTTCTGCATGATGAGGATCGTTTAGGGTAACTAATCATCTGTCTCATTCTGAAGTCTTTAAGGCTGATCAGATAACGTTTTGAATACTGCCTGAGCAACCATGACAATCTAACCCTTCCATGTAAGGATTGAGAGGGGCCCATTATGCCGTCAAAGCCTGTGGAAATATCACAGCTCTTTCTCTACATAATACCCTGCTGTAAATAAATCACTCTCCACCGCAAACTTTATTGATCACAAGCACTTCCATGCTTGTGTCTAGTGAAGTCTCTACAGAATAAAATGCTGCTTTATATTTTGTCTTGTCAAAATATTAAACGGCTCTGTCAAGCGGAGTCAGGCTAGCAGTGATGGTGTAATTCTGCTGTAGCCCTTCTCATTCCCTCTTTCTATCTCAGCTGCCAAGCTTACAAAGCAGGATTTTTTTTTATAAACTTTCCAATTATAGTCTCGTAAGATTATGAAGCCTTAAGATAAAGTGTCCTAATTTAGAGTGGTAGAGTACTGAACCACTAGACAACAGCCTGTTAGATAAAACATTTCTCACAAGAAAAAGATAACCTGGCTTATTTATATACACAACATTAATGGGCAATAGGAGATAGCCTGGAATATCCTTATTATTTTACCAAGTGAGATAGGAGAGAAATATTTGAATTAATTCAAGCTCAAAGTGTTTATTATTTACAGACAAAAAAAAATCCCTCTTATTATGAGACAAATGTACCAAAGGAGGAAACTGAGAAACTCCAGGTTAGCACAATGCTTTGAATTTTCATACCCTATCATTAGTTTGTAATTCTGTAAATAAGATAATGTATCTGTAGTGATACACAAGCACCATCATGGTTTAAGGCAGGGGAGGGATTTCTGCAGCCTCCAACTTCAGCTCATGTTGTGTTTGTCATCAGATGGTCTCACTTTGACAATGCTTAGCCACGCAGAGCACTGCCCTCTTATAACATCCTGTGAATCTCGGGGGGAGAAACCTGGGGTCTTGAGGAGCTTTGCTGAGCAGAACCCGAGCAGATTGTAAGGAGGTTTGGGGCCGTCCTTGGGAAGAAGCTGGAGCATTTTCAGGGCTGCTTGACGTTGTAATAGTATTCACCACCTCAGGACTGCTGAATCTTAAGCTCTGTCAAGCATTCCCATATGCTTCCCACTCCAGGAAAGGCAGAATAAGAGCCAAGAGTGGTGCCATAAAACTCTAACCTGTGTTGAAAATAAGGCTGAAACACAGAAACAGGGAGCTGACAGTGACTTCCTGACTTTTGGGCTTCTCAGGGAATCAGGGAAAATCTGGTCTCATAATCACCATGTTTTATTCCCTTCCCTATTTGATTTTCATGCAGGTAGAGTTTCTGTTAAGGGAGCATAAATGTGGAGTTCACAACCAACCTTCTCTCTCTTGGTCCTCTTTTTTTTTTAAGCCTGTGACAAATCAAAATCCGTATTAGGTGAGAGAACAGCAGAGAGACCATCTGCAGAGGAAGATGGGCAATTGTGAAAAGAGGTCGGGAACAGAATAGGGAAGAAGGAGCAGCAGAGCCAGGGGTCATCGGAGGGACAGAGGCCGTGAGTTGGAGGTGTACCCACTCATCCCACACGTAAGCTGCTTTCACTGAGGCAGCAGGGAGCGATCGCTCTGAAAAGCACCTACCGCAAGGAAGTCCTGACTCTTCCTGTGCCTTACGGATATGACTGAAACAGAGATACTCAGTCTCAAAACGAAAGCAGGCAAAGGGACTTTACTGATGTGATGGGCACTTGACAGGGCTCCTGAGCAAGAGAGTACTGGCTGTCACCATAGTGACAGATGCAAGATCAAGTTCCCTATACTGCATATGCAATCACCCTAAATAGTTCTTTCATGTGATTATGGTCAAGGAAATTTACTTTTTAAATTATGCTAGCCAATAAGTATTCCAATAACCTAAAGTAGACATGGGCAGTATCTGAGCCAAGTTACTCTGCAGGACTAGTTAGCAGTCCTAAAATGGTCTGATCATTCTCCCTTGTCCTAGCTCTTCCTGATCTACAAATCGTTCCCCTCCAAAGGGGACTGAAAGATTCCCTTGCAAGACTTCAACAACTTCCTCTTTTCCTTCTTTATTATGCTTATTGTTGTCCAGTTAGGGGAAAAGTCAGGAGCCTCCTATAACAATAATAGCAATAGTTAATACAGGCCTTGAAGAAGCAGTTGTTTAGTCAAAAAAATTAATTAATTTTTTTTAATAATAAATATTTGTAAAATTGATTTTTTATGGAATGCTTAAAACCACAGAAAGCTGTGAAATTCAGTGATTTGTTCCTTAGTAATTACTATCACTCTGATCTAAAGGAAAAGTGAAGGGCATCAGCAGTTGAATACTGTCTGCTCCCAATACTTTATCATCTAAAGAAATAGTATTTTTCTCTCTTTACCGCTTTTGCCATTGAAAGCAAAGAGCTACTTAGCTCTCCATCTGACAGTGTTTGTATAGTTTACTTAGTTTTAAAGTCTGTTTAATTTGGGGGGGGGGGGGTTGCCAGTAGTAAGGGCGTTTGTTTTGCTTGGTTGTCCTCAGGAAATGCCTCATTATTGCACATTATTGAAGATCAGCCCAAATGTCTTCCAGAAAATCCCACCTCTTCCCCATTGAGCCTGCAAGAATTCAGGAAATATGCAGCTTTCAATTAGTAAATAAAACACTCAATTGCTCTTTCCCAAACTTTGTGTGTTCACATTTCATCTACATTCTTAAGAAATTATGACTCCCTGGAATACCATTACCTGCTTCCTCTGGTCTCTTTATGCAGTTTTGACAAATTGCAGTCTATCAACCAACCTTTCTTTTGAGATTGATTTCTAAAGGAATGGACTTTAAGATTAAGAATCGCTTGTGTTATGGAAGAAGTATAAACACATCCATAGCTAGCATACTGATTTATCTGTTTGCAGACATTCTAATATAGTTCTAGGTCATAATTACAAATGCATAGCAAAGGACCTAAAAAAAAAGTAACAGCAGTGTTCTCATTATTTAAAATGATCATTTTTATAACTATTAAAAAATCAGCAATAAACAGTAGAGTTTGCATGAAATGCAAATAGAACCTTTTCTTTATGCAAATGGAGTCAGTGTAATTAAGAAAATAAACTATGACTTTCTTCAAGTTGGAACTAAGCTGCAGTGCTTAGAAAAATCAGATTAAAAAAAAGAAAAGAAAAAGGTATGACTCAAAGCAGGTAACTATTGGTGACGAGACAGTCCATAGTAATACCACAGTCTCAAAGAACTCAAAAAACTTCTTTTCATGGCTGAACAATTTCAGAATCAAACTCCTGGAATAAGATAAACAGCTTCTTTACTTAAAACATGCTTTCATGAAGTAGTTTGTTGGCCTTTAGCTTTCATTACTTTTGTGGGCATGATTTTTAGGAGGAAGAAAGGGGGAGAAGAAAGAGTCAGAACAGATCCCCTAAGAGTGATGTGGTTTGCTCAAAACTCCAGACCCTGAAAATCTTTGCATACTGACATCTGTAACAGGTGGTCCTGGGCTCATTTTGTGAGTGTAAGTTGCTGTGTGTCGACCTTATGCTCCTGAGCCTTCTCAGATGTTTAGCCAGAAGGGATCTGTCTGACTGTGTGTGATTTTTATATATCTTTCAGCTAAATCACAGGTCTTAATGCAAAATGCACTCAGGGACTGCATGGGGAATTGTGACACTCCCTATAGGAGTTTTCCACTATAAACCAATAAATGGATTACACTGGTCTGTGTAGTTTTTTCATCTGTGATTGCTAAAATGTGGATAAAGTCTTCATTTTAATATTTAATAGTAGTCTTCATTTAATCAGCAATCCAAGCATAATTTATTGGAAACCTCATAGGCCATTGTGAAGGTAGATTTTCTGTGCCAGTTAGTAAGGGCTGAGAATAGGTAGGTACCTAAGAAAAGAAAATGAAATTTCCATCCAATGGAGTGAAGAAAACTGGAGATGAAAAGAGAGAGGGGCAAAATGCAAATAGCAATTGTGGGTAAAAGCATGGGTATTGCTTCACATTTAATGACTGACTGTGTTAAGGACCCAAGTCATCTCCTCTGGCCAATCATTAACTGCTTGAAAATGTCCTCCCATTAGCTCTTATTGTTAACAACAAGTTACTAATACATATTTAACAGTATTCATTATTTTTTTAACTGCCTCATAGCAGCATCAGTGAGAGAACAGGAGCAACTGAAAACTGCATCCAGCAAGCTTTAAGACCCAGAGGAGAGTGACACAGAGGAACTCCATTTTCTCCAGAGCAGCTGTGGTGCTCATCCACCTGCCCATCATCCCACAACCTTTTGCTGTGCTCATACATGACCAACTGTGTGTTTTATTAAAGGTGCCCACTTCAGTGTATAGGACCAGGCAGATGCAGCAGAAGACTTTTTTTTTTTAAACATGAGCAGTGCAGATTGAAAGATGGGTTGACCATACAAACTCATATTTTTTGGTTTGCAACAACAGGAGATAATAATGTTTCAAGTAAATGTCCACAAAGATATCTGGGGGTTTGTTTTTAGTTCTGAGGGGGTTTTTAATTTTTTTTCCAACTCTGTCCTTTCAGTCGGTCTATATCATGTTTTTGAAAACAGCTGGAATTCAGAAAACCAGCTAAAACTAGTGGTGTGATATAAAAATGCATTATTTTAAACACAGGCTGTCATGAGTTTAAAAGTTATGATTCCTCAAAATTATATTAACTCATTTCCAGCTGGATAAACAGAAATACACACAACAGACTAACTTGTAGGGAGTAAGTGGCCATGAGCCTGCAGGCCTGCCCTAATGGTATGTGTGTCTCACATTGACTCAAAAGATCCCTAGGCAGAATTTGTTATCTGAGGAAGTGAAAGTAAACAATTTATTGCAGTTAGATCCTCAAAAACAGATTCACAATTATCAAATAACAGAATCTGTTGGTTCTGCTGCCTTCAGTAAAATAACAGATCTCCATGGAAATAGGATTACAGGAGAAACCACATTAGATTAGGGTTCATCTGGTTCAATTTCTTGTCTCTGACAATAGCCAGTACTTCAGAGGATAGTGGCACAAATAGAGTATTAAATGTGCATATTTTTTTAGTCTAAATGTATAGAATCTGACTATAAAATCATCCTGTCTTTCTCCTGCTCCTTGCTTCTTTCTTTCACTTTCCTCTTTGGCCCTTAATCTCCTGAAGTGTGATGCTTTCTGAATTTTAAGCTTAACTGGGAAAGTTGTTGAATATTTGAATAATCTCTGACTTGTGTGCGACTGGAAAGTTTGGAGTGTAAAAACTTAGCATAGTGCATTTCTTGATGCTCAAGTTTTGTCTACTCCCTTAAAGTGCTGTTGTGGCTACAATGCCCCACATGCACACATGTAGTATTACTATTTTGGATCTGCAGACTAGTAACTCATGAAATCTCACAAAAAAATTCCTTTACATTTAAAGAGTCAATAATCTTACAATAAACTAAATCCAGGACCAATAAATAATACTCAACACATCTCCTGAACACAGCATCTAGTGCTACCTGATAACATGTTCCTCAAAAACCTCACTTGAAGTCCCCTTTATATCTAGGCCCTGATGTTGGTTGTGACTGATAGTCATAACCTGATCAGTGTGAGGTGCCAGTGATAAGGTCAGAAATCCACTACATACATTATTTACATTGCAAAGATCTGCTTGCCTCTATGTTGGGAAACAAAACTCCCATTGCTCCCAGAGCTCCAGGCTCTTTTTACCTCCTTTTCCAAGGAACAAAACGTATTATTTGTATTTTTACCATAATTATCTTTTCATCAGTGGAAAACCAGGGTGAAACAGATTGTGGCAGGATCTGTAGATATTTAAGATACACAAAAGCGGTCTCACTTTTGGGCACTCTTTGCTATCCTTCTCCTTGGGGGATTTTGGTTTTTAGGGGCAGGGTGCAGAAGTTTTTTTCTTGTGGGCTCCCATGTCATACATTTGACCCAAAGCATACGGAAAAACTGTCCCCTGTGCTTGCATTGAGACCTCATTGATCAGTAGTTTAATGCAGAACAAAGAGACCACGATGCACACACTGGGAGCTCTAGTACCACTTGCCCGAGCAGCACACTGGTTAATTGTACGCAGCAGGACACCTTATATGCTGCCAAAAGATGTTGTTGGAGTAGCTATGAAATAGTAACTTGAAGAGTTAGTGACAAATCAGTATTACCTTCTGGGCTTAGCTGAGGAGAAAGGGCAGCTCCTTATGGATTTTGTTTTGTTCTTCCTAAATAAAACCTCTAGATCCAACGGAGCAATGTTTTGTCTTACCAATGTGTCTGTTTCTTTCTTGGTAAATAATATTTTAATTCCATGTGTAGCTAATGTTTTAAAGATAAGTCATTAAAGAAACAAATTTTAATTCTAGATTTCCACAGACTTACTAGGATTATAATGTATTAAACCATAATGAAAAATAGCCTGATTAAGGTTATTAAGAGGTTATATCATCTTTAAGCCATACCTCTCTTGAAAAAGGCTCATGAAAGGAGGAGTGGCTGTCAGCTGAGACATCTGCAGTTTGATTAAAAGCATGAAAAAAAGGCACAAATGCTTTCCCACCTGGAAGGATAAGACAAAGATTTACTGTCACTGAATGTGCCAAAAAAGTCCTTGTCTTCTGTGCCACTTAGGCTTGAGAATGTCCAATTCATTTTTCATGTCCCGCTATGAATGAAATAGAGAGAAATTACTGTGATTTCTTCAACTGTTTGAATATTAGTAAAGGTTTGTAATGAAAGCTATTAACACATCAGAAATGAGAGGCTTTTAAACTGAGAAACAGGATGCTTGTTTTTGTCTGCTAGATTTCACCAGGATCCTTGTGTTGTGCTGAAGCAATGAAAATTAGCGAAAATCCACTAAACCAACCATTCTGCAATGAATGCAGAAAGCCAGCATCCCTTATCAAGCCTCATAGTATCTCATCCATTTATTAGGGCTCGCCAAATAAACTAACAGTTACATCAGTCCTGCAGCTGTTTTCAGGAGGCCACAGCTCCATGACCCTGAAACTTTGACTGCTGACAAGAAGTTGCTTGAAGCAGAGGTGTTATTGAGATGCCACCTTCCTTGTGGCATCCCTGCTCCTGCTGCCACCTCCAGCTCAGCGCCTCCATCTGCCTGGCTGTACTGTGGGGTAGCAGTGCCAGCAGGCTCTGTCCACGAGGTCCAGGATGCTGCTGAGTTTCTCATCAAACACCCTGTGCTGCAGGGATTTCTTCCTCTGAGTGCTGCAGACAGCCCTGACTGTGAGTTTGACAGGCGTGCACTTGCCTATGTTTATAATGAAGATGCTATTGGCAGAACCTGCATGAGTTGGGGTAAGGTGATTTCTTTAGCCAGAGATTTACAGTATTTTTCAGGAAAGCCTTCTTAGCTTTTTCAGCATGTTTTTTAGATGAAGCTACAATGTTACCAGTGCCAATATTCAGCTTCAGGTGAGGTTCCTGAAATATTTTTAGCCTCTGATTCTTCTCTCTGCACTTATAAATATCCTTGATAAAATACTAGAAAAAATAGATATTTTCTGAACCCCATAACCTGTCAAATATCTCCTTCTCTGTTTACATATCCTTATCTAATTTTGTATTTCCTATTGTAGGCCACCAATTGCAGGAATTGTATGTTGTGAGATACAGATACACCGCATTCCCTTGGGGAATGGAGCACAAAAGTAAGTTGCTTCCTTTTTTTAATCTATTTTTGAACTATTTTTTTAAATGAATAATCACTATTATAGCAGCTCACTCTTTCCCTTTATAGCTGTGACTGATGTTTGCTCAAATGCAAGCGTAGTATTCATACCTCTGTTTTAAAGACTTCATGCATTCATCCTAGTATCCTAGCTCTTAATTGGACTAGAATATCAGACTATGTTTCAAAATGTTTTTAATGCTGCTTTTTTCAATGTACTTCCAAAAAGGCTAACTACCTTTTACCCACATTAATGTCAGATATAGAGGCAGGAGACAGAGAAGCTGCCATAGCAGAAGAGATGACCAGAGCGTATAACTTAAAAGCAATATCTTATACTTTATACGGTGTAGGTAAATCATTCATAGTTGTGCTTGGCCAGTTGTGCAACATCTTATCTGAAGGAAAAAATTACTTTCTGGCTCCCACAGGGTATCATTTTATGCCCTAATGCATGAGAAAGCTCCACTGCTATTTGCTTAAAGAACTAATTTTTTTCTTCCAATCTTCTACTTTACTCAGTTGGAATTAAGTATTTTCTGGAGTGCCCAGCAGTCGAAGGGTGCACATTTACCTGGCCTTGGATCTGGCACTGTCAGTGCATTCTGTGTAATTGCAGCGCTTTATCCTGTTTATGAAAATGTTGTTTGCTTTTATCTACCAAGGGTGACACCCAGGAATGGTACATTTATGCTTTAAAGACAGACACCAAAAAGACTCAGAAATGCTGAAGATGAGAGTACGCTTTATTGTAAGCATGACAGTAGCAAGTTAAAAAACTTCTTCATCTTTAGCCCTCAATAGTGGCATGCTGCTCTAGCTATAGGAAAGGCTGTGCAGGGGTAGGGAGCCGTGACGTTCCAGCTGTGCTCCTGTAACTCAGATATTTGCAGCTGAGATAACTAGTCTTCTCAGCTACTCTGTGTTTTAGGAAAAATGGTGAAGATAGCTGCTGCCTAGGCACCATGACTGACTGCTATGGACCGATCACATAACATCTTTTTTTAGCAGTATTATTCACATGAATTACTAACTTCAGCCATGAAGCCGCGCAGGAGATTGCAGAACTCTGTCATCTCACATAATAAATTAGGTTTAGTAAACCAAGCCTTAAAATAACTGTCTCATTTGAAACTCAGCCTTAGGTTTTCAGGTCATATTTTTTTACAAATTAACCTGAAAACACTGGTGGCATGAATAATGTTGAGAATGATGTACATTTCCCATGCTATGGGCTAAATCTTCTGTCCAACCAACTGTGCCTGTGAGGGATGTGTATGTAGATGTAAAGCAGAAATACCTTGCACCCACAGCTCCTGGAGGTGCCTGGTATCTGTGCACACTGGGAAGGCGTGGCTGGTGCCAAGAGAGGGGGGACATACTCTCATGGATCATCCCATGTTTTTAGACTCTTCATCTCTCCTGTGCTGGATGCAGGGTGTAGATACAGAGGCTTCCTTGATCCTTAACATTTTTGAAGTGATGCAAATCTGGAATGTAACTAAGCTGCGTTTTTTCTTTCAGTTGACATGTTTGCTCTGAACATATCAGTTCAGAGAAAGCTGTAGAGGAGAATAAAGATGGGGACTCATGCACATCTAAAGCTGCTGTCTCCGGGTGGCCTTTGGTTCCACAGAGCCAGAAGAGCACATTCATAGTAGGCACTGGATTTGAGAAACAAACACGAAGCATTTTATCTAGTGTTAGACACAGAGTGACATTAAAAAGCTCTCCGTTTGCAGTCTAGTTAACATACTTAGTGTCATACCATTAGGCTTCTTGTTAAGAATATTTAAAAGCCTGGAGGACTCAGCACTTCTGCTTCCTCACATAGGAAAGCACTCAGAACAAAAATGGCAAAAGGTCAAAAACTCCCTAATTCTAATATCAAGGGACCAGAACCTCCCTGCAATGAAAGAGTTTTCATTTTGTCATACTGCTTGTGCAGTTTATTTGCTCAGGCTACCCGCAAGGTAATATCTTTGGTTTATAGTTTACATTTTGCATTAAAATCTGAATTGAGATTGTTAACTTATGTCACTTAGGCCAGCAAGGACAGCTGCCTTCATAATTATGTTAGTGGATAGGACACCTGAGACTTGGAGCAGTATTTAAGAAAAAAGTGTTTGAGGTGATGTCCTGTTAAATGTAACCATTGTCAATAAAATAGCAAATGCTGAGTCTGATTTTTATGGCTTTAAGAATGTTCCGAAAAATGCCAACTCAGAATGTCACTTTCTAACCTAAAATTAGGACAGGAATAATAATACTGTGATTTTACTGTTATATAATAGTGACATAACAGTGTGACAGAAAGTGACATAGATGTATAAAGAAAGCCCACTTTTTTTCCTAACCTACCAGAATGTGTTATGCCAACAAAAAAATGTATTTTAACTAAATTTATGAAAAGAAATCTCCTTGAAAAACATTGCCAGGATATAACCACAGGAGAAAGACACAAGAAGTTGTTTAAGTAAAGGAGGACAATGGGAAGAAAAAGCATTTTGAACCTATAGAGGGTTAATGTATGTGTGTATATTAGTGTGGGTGGATATTCAGACTTCATAGCAGAAATTGGTTTATTTTTCCTGTATTTTGGTGATGGAAATTGCATATGATACTTGTAAGTAAAAAAAGACAGTAAAGAAAACTCACATGTTTCAGAAAATTCAAGAACAAAAAGGAGTAAAGAAAATGGTAACATTTGACAAATTTAGCTGAATGGTCAAGAAAATGGTTTGGTGTTGACAAATGTATCATAAGAAGGAATAATCTGAGCCACACAAATACATCATTATTGTCACTCAAGAGAAGACCTGTGCCTTCTACTGGATGGTTCAATGAAATTCTCTGCTCTCTGTAGAGTAAGGGTCAAAGAAGCAACAAAACTGTTAGGATGCAAAAGGATTGGGAGAGAAATAATGCCAAAAATCTTATAATGTCATTAAATAACATGCTCCTGACCTGGAGCACTACATTCAGTTGTGGTTATCCTGTCTCGAAGAGAATGTATCATAAATAAATGAAGTGTAGAAATGGGCAATGTAAATGATTAGAAGCATGAAAAGCCCTTCATTTCAGGACAGATTACAAAGTTTAAAATTATTTTAATGATAGAGAAGATGACTTAGATGGGCCACTAGTAATAATGGGTACACTGTATATAGGAGATGTTCTTTGTTTAGTAGGGCAGCAAGAATATGTGCAATGAAGTTAGTCATTATGCCAATACATAATTTTCCTCTGGAAGCCATTGCAACTTGGTGGCAAAGACTTCCACTGAATGCAGACTTCAGGTAGACATGTATTTAAATAAACATATCACCTGTGCTGCAGTCCATAAGATTTAAAAGTTTTTTGAAGAGTTACAGCCCTTCCTATGGGCAGGTTATTTCATAGATGCTTACTAGAGGGTTTCTGACACCTCTCCCTGAAACACATCTAGTACAGGCCACTCTGAGAGCATGTCTGGGGAGATGGACCACTGCTCTGATCCAGCGTGTCAATTCCTATGTTGAATCAATGATACAGAGATGAAAGGTTCGATATCCCATTATCAGTCTCTTGAACCATCCAGTTCTCCTCCTCTTCCCCATTCAGCTATTGATTAAATTAAATGCAGCAAGGTAAATGGGGACAGGAAAGAAATTCCTTATCTTAGCAGAGTTCTTTGTCTATGTGCTTCAGTCTGCATTATAAGGAGATGGTAGCCCCAATCTACTGAGCAATCTGTAAACTAGATTTATTCACAACAGCCTATCCACACAAGGATCCCACTATTTGGTTATTATTTTTAAGGTCATTTAACTTTTTATTATTTTTGGACATATGAGTATGCATTTGCTGCTCATTACATGCTGCAGTTCTGGGGCAAAAATGAGGTACAAAGAGACTGAAGGACAAACCCCTACCATTCATCTATACACATGTGCCATGGTGACTGCTGTATGTTTTGGAAAGATTCTCTGTAGATTCACCAATCTAAAGAAATAATGAGCTTAAAGCAGTGGAACCTCTGAAAACAGTTGGCAGTTAGATAATGATGGATATGCTACAGAATCCAGAGATCTTGGTGGTGGAGGATGAATGATGCATATAATGAAAAGAAGGCTGAAGCCGATCACCTTCCCTGTTAGTATAAACACGTAAAATGCAATTCACTGTGATGATGGTGGTGGTGCATTGCATAATAAATTATGTGTCTGGATCATAAAGGCAATTTTTTATGATAGAAAAATTTAATAGAAAATATATGTAAATGAGCGTAACTTGCCAAATGATGCTTTTTGACTAGAGTGTTAGAGGAGAAAATAATTTCTTCTCCAGTACATTTGCAAGTTGAGCTGAAAAATGTATGAGAGTTCCACTTTCCCATTTCACTGACATTTTCAGACATAGACGGTTAATAGATTAGTTAAGAGCTGTGTTTTATCACTGTAAAACTGTTCAACATTGTGCGAAATTTTTTGAAAGTGCTGGAAGTGAAAGTGGTAAAGCAGATGTGGTGCAAATTCTAATTAATAAAGGAGCAGGATCCAGCTAAGCTCTGTTCCAAAATTTTCATGGCCTTGCATGGGCTCAAAACTGAGCTGGTGGGCTGTAAATGAAGATTGTCCTAGCAGAGAAGATCTAATAAGCAGAGAGCTCCAGTGGGGAAAAAAAATAGGAGAAAAATAAACAAAATACTGGACAGTAATATATCAATGAGAGATGGGAGTGTTCTTGTGTTTCCCACAGTCCACAAAGGTGTTATATGAAAGGTGCAGCCAGGCTCTGGACAGCACTCTCATCCTTGTGGTGTGATTCTTGAGGTTGTCCTGTGCAAGCCCAGGAGTTGAACTTCGATAATCCTTGTTGGGTCTCTTCTAATTCACCTGGTAGGACTCTTAAGGATCTACTCTTCTTGAGATGAATATGAAGATTTTGAAACATATTGTTTAGACTGGAATTTCTTTATTTACCTAGGTTTAGCTGCTAATAAAAAAGGGAGCGGGATATTCTGGTGATAGTACAGGATTTGTTTGTAGGTGTTTTTGCCATGGTGCTGGCCATACTTTGAACCAATTTGTAGTGGTTTTCTTTTTTTTTTTAATAATTTGAGTAAAATATACTTTATTTTATATAGATATATGTGCATGTGTATAAAAAGGCAAAAAACTATCTGTGAGGAACTTTTAAGATATAGTATTTTTTCCATTCACCATTCTCCACAGACCTGTGCAAAATATTCCAACAAAATGTGATTTTACTATAAAAAAGTAAAATTTTCTAAAATAATTTCTAAGTAAAATTTACACATTGTAGACAGTCAAAATATGGATTAAAAGCACCAAATTGACATTTTGAAACATAGCAGCTTGGATCAATGTTTTGTTTTGACATTTTGATGCAAAATGTAGATATTTTTGTGTGACATTTCCAAAGCAAGTTGGGATTTTTTTGGTAACTGTCCTGCAAAAATGTTTAATGATTCGACAAGCAAATGTCAAACTTGTAAAATTCTCATGCAACATAAATTCCATTGGCTGATCAGCTCTTATTCATGCCCTTTGTGGAAGAATTGAGCATATCAATGTAATAGAAATCTATATTTCCACACAAGACATTTCAGTTCAAATTTGAGTTCTAGCAGTCTCACATAATCATCCTTTTTGGCAAATTCTGTTTGGAAACAGAGGGTGTAATATTTTATCACTTAGAAGTATTTTGGAGGTAACAGCAAATTAGAGAGAAAAAAAACCATAAACATCATATTTCAAAAGGAATCTAAGAAATTATTTCATTAGCTGAAACGGGAAGTAATTATTTTTATTTAGTCAAATGCCATACTGCCCCCACCTAGACCCAAGGAAAATAAATCATTACAAAAGAGTTTTATCTTTGTCTCAGTGCAATGCATCATTCATTTCTGGCTGGTGAATAGGTTCCCAGATGTGGAAGCTGCGTAAGGCTCTCTTCAGATGATACCAGTCTTGTTACTAAATACCAAAGCGGAAGCACCGGTTTTCTGGAACTGCACATAGGTCATATTTAAACAGCTATAAACCGCAGCAAAAGCACCACATTTTTGCAGAGAAGCTGGGTTGCCCAGCTGAAAATGTTATGAAAGCTCTTCATAGGTAGATTTGGGTAATGAAGCAACCTATACCTTTAAGGAGGTGAACAGAGCAGAACATGCTGTTTGAGGCTGGGATCTCCCAGGGTTGGGTCATGAGATTTTGGTTCTAGTAATGAAAAGGGCCGATGAGAAAATGGGCTCTGAATCCCCAACCATTAGCAATTGCTGAACTGAGAAGGAATTTGATTTTCTAAACAGAATCCCTCTGACACAGATTTGTGTGTCTCATTCTATTTCTTCTGTACAGTTACCTAAATTTGCATAAATGAATAGAAAAATAAGAAAGTGTTAATGTGAATGTTTCTTTGAAAAAGAAAGCAAAAAGAAGCCATTTTCTCCAGTTTTATTTTCAGATATTCTCCCCACAGTTTGAATTCTTTTTTTTGTATCCAGATCCGCAACATGTTTATTAAAAAAAAAAAAAAAAAGAAAAGAACAAACATCCACTAGTAACATGAACAGCAGTGCTAGCTGTTCTCTGCTGAAATGGTTAATAAGAAAATGAAAAAAAAGAAAATTAGACCCTTTATTCTAGAGAGCATGCATTTATGCAAAGAGGATGTTTAGCTGGGGGTGAAGAGATGAGGACTTGGCTAGTTATGAACTTGTAGAATAATCATGGGAAAAATGATGAAGTGTTCATAGTGGTATAGTAATGACATACATAAAGCAAATGTGTTATGATTAGATCAAATTGCAAAGAGAAATGAGTAAATGTTGAGAACAATGCTGTGTTCGATGTGTAAACAACACATCTCTCTCCTTAGCTGGGGTTGTTATAAGCAAGCAAGAGTTAAAAATACAAGAGCAATTTTTAGAGGCAACCTCATGACTGGCAATCAGTGCTAATAAGATTCTTTTCCTCTTGCAAGATTCACAGAAAGCCCTCAATCCATGCCGAGCACATTCAAAGGCAAGGGACTAAGCGCTCCCCTTACAGGTTCATTATCATTCGCAGGTTATCCCAAGCCAAGTGAATCAGGAAAGCAAATGAATTAGTGAGAATTAAGGAGCCTCTGTGGTCTGAACCCTCTCCAAATCTCAGCTAAGATGAAAGGTAGACGCTGATGTCTTGTGTCCCAGGGTTTTCAGAATTGGAGCCCCAGTGCCGAGCCGCCTCCTCCAGAGCCTTGCAGAAATGTGCAGGCAGTTAATGTTGCCTAACGTCTCCTGACCGTGGGTTCAGCCATGTGGGAAAAGTTTTACGAGGCTGCAAAAACCAAACCCCCTTTCACTCACAATTAATTACAGGAGAGTTGTTATAGCACCTCGCTGTCAGTGAGCCCAGTGAAAGCTCACTTTGTACTCATCTCACTCAGTAATAATCAAAGATACTCTGGTAATGTCTTAGTATGTAATAATATCAAACAGGGTAGTTAAAGGACAGATCTACAGCACATTGAACCACTAACAGTACTGTTTCATTGGAAACAATATTTTAAATTATAGGATTTGTACCTGATATGAATTGGGATCTCTGGTGTTTACCTTCCCTATTTTCATTTGTCTGAAATGATGCTGTACCTGACAAGCTTTTAATCATATACCTATTTTTAATTGTTGTGATGCAATGATCTTCTCGGGGAAGCTATGGCCTTTAAGTACAATGGGTTGGAAAGATTTCAAAGGAAAGCAGTTTGTTTTCATTAAATACTTGTTTCTGCTAATTATATTTGATCATTATAAAGAATACACTTTAATTAAAGAAGCATGCCATCTAGAAAAAATATTTGATTTCCAAAGGATAACAGTATATCTTTGCATTTGTAAGTAGGGGGTGGAAATATCAACTGAAAAAAATGTGCAGATATATTCGTCTCTGTGTCTGTGTGTGTTTGCACTTGTGTATAAATAAAACAGTATTGGTTTGATAGGAAAAAAATCTGTTCAAAAGAATTTTTCCGATTCTGATAATGAAATTATATTTAAACAGCTATCTTGTATCATATCAGATGATACCCTTATGAGTGTTTTAAATCACTTAACATAGGTAATTATCTACAATAAAATAACATTTGGCAAATGACATTAACCAGTGTTTTCACAGCCTAGGTTTGTATCAACATTTTCTTCAGATATATTTCTCTACCATGATTTTTAATGTCATCTCTTTCATGAATGTGAAGAGTTCAGTATGAAATTATATGTTTTTCATAATAAATGCATGGGTTTAATTTTATTTATTTTTGCAAATTATATTTTTTCAAGATTAGTTTGAAGGAAATTAATAGAAAATGAAGGCTAATAACTCTGCACATGTAACTGAAATCTTGAATTCATGTGCCAGTGTACATAATTGTTCCTTTAAACAATCATGCCGGAAAATTTTCTAGGTTTTACTTCCCCTCTTCATATAATTCCTGACTCATGACCTCCTATCTAACAGTCAGGCTTGATGTGCAAGACTGTATCTCATTTATAATAATCATGATCTTTACAGAGAGATCGATTAAAACATTATGGTTCTTTTAAAATCAGAATGCAAATCAAAAGAAGCCTCACTTATAAAATAGAGAAAAAGCTCAGGCTTTTGCAGAGCCTCCTCACTTTGAATAAGATGTTGTAAAAATCTCCTAATATTCAAAGTCAGTTAATCATTAAAGAGGCAAATATGTTAATAAGTTTTTATCTCAATTGAAAATGCTGTTAATGGTTCTCTGGATTACACTGTTCTATATACATTGCATTTAAAACAGTTAAAAAATGTATCCTGTCCTGAAATTTTCGGGTTTTCTTGATAGCCACCTCCTCCAAAATAATTTGTAGTTTAAATAAAAAACTAACATAAAGACTTTTTTTCCCTTTTAGTATGCACTCTAGTTCTTGCAGAAAGTATTTTAGAAACTATAGAATATTTTAATCCCTTTTCTTTTTTTCACATTATACTACTGAATGGAAAAAACCCCCCAACATTATTTAAACTGAGGCTTCAACACTGGACAATTTCCTTTTCTTTTCCTTGTACTTATAATTAATTTTTTGGGGGGGGGACGGGGGGGCTGAAGGGGTAAGGAGGAGGGTGTTAGTAATCCCAGCCACTACGCTGCTTGCAAAGAAAATGCTCTGAGACTTAAAGAAAAGATAAAGGTGAACTGCAGAATAGTGCTACAATTCAACAAATCCCATTCTTAATTCTTTAACATTGCAATGTTGTTCATTTCATAGTATCTTTTTTATTTGCACATTTGTACATTTGTACTTGGAACATGCTTTTCTATTTTTTTTAAATTAGATGAAAGAAACACTTCAACTGATATAATTCTACCCACTCGCTTCCTAAACCTCTGTATTGTGGGAGGATTTATTAATTGCATTTTTTAATACTGCTCTTGTTTTTAATCAGTTTCCTCTAGGTTAGCTTATGTAGTGCTTTTAGTCAGTTCTATTTATGGTATGCAAAGAATTATAGACAGCAGATGCAGGTAAAATCATTTTGAGAAAGACCTGAGCATATGACAGAAGAAAAAAAAAATCCAAACCAAAACAAAAAACAATTAGAACAATTTGCCAGGCGGTACCAGCCTAAAAAGAAGCAAAGCACACAATAACCTCAAGTGTGCGTGCGTGTATGTGTGGGAAGAGCTTCATAATACTAATATTATTTAAAATGGTGTGAGTCTGCAGCAGCCTGCAGCAACAGCAGCCTCAGCCAGTCCTGCGCTAGCGAGACAGCGGGCCCTGCCCTTGTGCTGGCCACAAATGACCAGTGAAATCCCAGAGGCACTCTTGAATTTCTGCATTCTCATTTCATCAGCTGAAAAATATCTGTCACTCACGTCCCACACTGGGCAAAGTGACACCTGCCAGTCTCAAGAACAAGGACAAATTAATGTTCCTCCACCAACTGTGTCTCAGAAATGAGTGGCGAGCGGCAGCGCGAGCAATCAACAGCTCGAGTACATTGTTAAAGTTTGCAGTGCATTGCTGGGGGTTCCTTTCAGACAAGGTAATTTGCAGCAGCTGTTGTCGGTTTGTGCTGTTATTGAACATGTGTTCTGCTGATTTGCCTCCTAATGAATCTTTTAAAAATATTTGCAAAATATGTGCAAAATTGCATTGCTGAGGTTTCATGAAACTGCAAAACAAGGCGTCTCATTTTAAACAATGCTTGGGAGAGGCAGTGCAGCAGCTGCCAGAGGGACATGTAAGCCAGGCACTCACCTTATCTGTTGTTTCCTAGAAATCACTCAGAAATATTTTGGATACTAGGTGTAAAATCTTAAAAAAAACCCAAAACAACAAAAAACATTTCTGATATCTGTCATCATGTCACATCATGTTATGCAATATTATATCTGCTTGGGATGAGATGCAACGTGACAGGATGTAATGCAATGTAACATATAAAAAAATGTAAATAATCCACTTTTGGGGATTAGATATCTGCTGTCAATTCCTATAGCAGGAATCTGAACTGAATTTATTGAGGCGGATGGGAGCTCAGCGAACACCAAACTGTGCGTGGTGTTTGCAAACCAGCACTCATCACAGCTCACTGCCTCTCCCAATTACTTTTGGATAGTTTGGCTCATATATGACTGTATTACGACGTTAAAGAGAAGTGCTAGTCTTGTGACTCAATAATTTCAATAATTTCAACAATTATCACTGCCTACAGCAATCACTTTGATGATGCCTTGTCCTGAGTAGCAATTTGTACATTTTAAAAAATATGTGTTGGAAATAGCTGTAGTTTTTCATAGTAAAACACACTGTGTGAATGCAAAATGGTGTAGTATGCATGACATAACTGGGGAGAAAAAACATTGCTTTCGGCCAAATAAGAGACAGCTCAGGACAGTGCAGCCTCTTGCTGCTGGACACCTTCCTTCCTTTGGTGGCACAGCTGTAAAACTCTGTAAGTTACTGACTACAAAGCACCTACATTTTAGGATTGAACAGACTTGGCACACTTGTCTCACAGTGGAAGTTCACCAGTGCTCTCTGCCAGCTCTGGAGGAGTGGGCTTGGGTGCGGAGCAGGGCCCTGAGCAGGCTGTGCCAGCCCACAGGCAGGCTGGCGTATGCCTGAAGATCCAGAGGTCTGTGCCATGGAGAGTGGGCTTCTGAAATGATGGTGAATACAGCCTGACTGCTCTGGGTTATTCTGTAACAGTGGGGAGATGGCTTTTGAGGTACTGTTGATTTAGTGAAATTAAAAGATCTCAATTTTCCTTCATATAGCCAAGGATGGGGAAAATGTCTTATCACCAGCAGTGGGAGGGATGCAGAGGGCAGCACCCCGGTCGCCTGATCCTCTCGCAGCACAGCCTGGGTATCCCTTCTCCTCTGCCCCTGCCTTCCTGCTGATTCACTTGTGGCAGCTGCATCCAGACCAGAATTCACCTATTTGTGTGTCCAGTGCCTGGGAGAAAAAAATCCAAGCCGATGTATTTCACCAGTAATTAAATACTAATGGATGCTTTAGAACTTGCTTTTTATTCTCTTTCAACAGAAGACAAAAAACCACATTGTCTGAAGCCTCTGCACCACAGGCACTCTGCAAAAATATCTCCTCACTGCTACAAGGGCTTCACCTCCAGTACATTTGGCTGTGTAGGGAGCTGGAGCAGAGATGAGTGGACAGCATTTTAAGTACTATGTTTTTTCAATGTACTCTAAGCAGAGTTAGGTAATATGATATAAATATAAAGCCCCATTCTCTATATACTCGAGGGTAGCCCACCTTGCTAGCACCAATGCCATTGAACCCATATTAGCAGCAGTGAGGGGTGGCTGTAAATTTTGCCACATGTAGACAAGCTTACAAGGTAAGCAGGCAGACCCCCGGCTGCAGCCACATGCCTAGGAATGGAACCTTTTATTTGCTGTCATAGTGATGACTTTTAATTGTCCCAATAAACAAGCTTTTAAAAAGCTTCTAAAATGTTCTCTAATAACACACTTTGGTCTTTAGCCATAGAAATGCAGAAATAATTAGAAGTGCCATTGTGTACAGTGCCTTCTGGACTGGGCTGAAGGTGAAGGAGAAAGTATCATGCTATCCTTGTCAGCTGCAAGGGTAATTACTGCTGGCTGAAATTACTCAACATTTGTTTATAAGCTCCCCAGAGCATGCTGTAAATAGATTGTCTGTTATAGTCCAATCACATTAAAACGCTGCTCCTTGCAAACTGCTACCTCCTGTTTTCTGTAAGCTAGACAGAGAAAGCCTGCTGCTCACTTATTGAGCACCAAGCACCGAAGAGCTACGCTTAATGTGATTGTTTTCATTAGCTCTTCTCTGTCTGATACTACGTTTATAGTTTGCTGGGCTTGAAGACTGGCATGTTGCATTGCTTTCGTTTGCAGTAGTGAGAGTGAATGGCTTTATTTCTGGAGGCTGTATGCAACAGTTGATGGGATTTTTGGAATAGTAAGGCATGGGAATATCTACGGACAACTTTTTCTCCTCTTGGGCAATGTTGTTTTTCTATTTGCCTTCTAAACGGTCCTGCACTGGTTCCAGAAGTGGTCACGTTGCCTAAATTGTCCTTTGAAGGATGAGAAGTATTTTCATAAAAGGTTAGAAAGAATGTATTTTCCTTAGCACTGAATTTCACACTACTGCATTGTCCTGTCCATTATGACCCGAGTTGTATGAAATAGTGATGCAGCCACAGCCTGTCTGTTTGATTTGTTCTCAGCATGATTTACCACATCATATCACAACAGCCCAGGTATTTCCAATAAATATGGGGACAAATTCATCGCTGACATATGCAGAGAGAATTCCATTGCTATCGACAGAGTTGCATTTGCCCCCACCAAGGTGAATCTGGCCACTAAACTGAAGATTTAGGGGAAACAAACGGAATTTTGCAAAAAAGCCCACAAAATCACAAAACAGAACAGCACAACTCATAAAGCCCAAACCCAAACACCTCCCTTCTCCATATATTAATATATATATATATGTATGTATAAAAAATAAAGGAAGTACGTATCCATTACTGGGTATCAGAGGCAGAAATTTGTAACCTCTGTTTCATGAGTAATTCATGAGAACACACACAAAGGGTATTTCAACAACGTTCATTTTTATTTACCACTGATTATTCACCAAATCATTACTGATTATATATAGAGCAAAGTGTGGACCCATCATGTCACATTTATTTGAAAAGGTTAGTAACAACAAACTGCCTTTCATACCCCCATAGCTGGAAAAAAGTCTAGACATTAGTGAATTTAATCTGATTTTCTTAAAATGCAGACTCTGCAGTGGTGTAAATCCTCATGGAAGACATTGCGACTACAACGGCTTACACCAGGTTCTTGTTTTCCCCAGAAATAACACAACAAAGCAGCAATGTTAGTGAGCAGTAGACAATTATTAAAGGAACACAGATAATTAGAAGAAAATAAATGATCTGGGTAGAATAGCTACTGTAAAATGAAGTGCAGGTAAATCACTGTACTGGATACCTTCCAGCTTCATGTCTTAGGTGCCTTTCTCCCTAATTTTAACATCTGCCTAATGCTTCTGTTCTCTGCAAACCAGTCAGAAAGGGATAAGAATTGAGGTTTGGATATTCACATTTTTTTCTAACTGGAATCATTTCCTGTGGAAAACTGTCCTTCTGGGAAGGATGATGGGGTGCTAGAAATGATGATTCAATTGGCCATTAAGATAATTCCTGGAAGTACTACTTTCTTGAGGCTGTGTTTCCAGGAATGACAATCACAACATCACTGCTCTGACAGCGTGATAGGTATCTCCAGAAGTGGACACAGCAGGTGAATATTTCCAGTTACTATAAGTAATACACCACAGGTTAGATCTCGTGGTTATCTTTATTTGCAAAAGCTAACTAGTGCAGCATATTGCAATCCTTTGATGATGAATGGTACCAATTGTTTTGCAATAAACGGAAGCTTTTTTGCAATCCAGGTAACATTTTTTTGTGTTCCTATTCCTGCTTTTTGTGCTATTAGAGAAGCAGTGAATCTTTAAAGAGAAACTTCCTACAGCTAAAAAAGACATTAAGGGGGAAAAAAGCTGGGAGCCATAGTGACAGGTACAACTAAGGCTGTATCCTTGGGTTCCCTGGAAACCAGTCAAACACTATCTCATCTTGCAATGGTTGTGTCTGATCCTCTGCTTCAGACATCTTCCTAATAATGGCAACTACAGAGGTGACTCTCTGCAAATAAGGGCTTACAGCAACTGGACATCCATCATATATCTCCAGAGCAACATTAGACCACCCTAATGGGTACTCCCGTCTTCATTATGATATTAATTCTCTAAATTTCCAAAGTGATTTCATTTGTAAAATGACAAAGGCTGGCTGCTCAGGAGACAAAGTGTTTTCATCCCCCTCCTGCATGCTTACAAAGGCTTGCTCTCTTTAGTCTTTGGGGGAAAAGAAATTTGATAGCATCAGATCTCTTGTGATACACAAGGCTGCCTAACAGCTACACCACCTGCCAGCACTGCATGCCTGCCCATCCAGCCTGAAGATTCTAAAGCAATGGTTGATGAGTAGAACATAGATGTTGGGGGGGTAGGGGGGCTGGGGGGAGAAGCTATGCAGGGAGAAAATAGAAGCTGTATAAAATACTCAGTGTGAAAGTGAGGCAGGATTGAGGGTAAGGGTGAGGTCAGAGCCAAGGCTGGAAACTGAATCAATCTGAACAAGGTTGGTTTGGTTAGATTAGGTAAAAGCATGATTTTCTCCCTGGTGTATCAAAGCCTTTGCTGTGGCTACAAATTCACTGACAGCCAACCAAAGCAAGCTTTTCACAAAGAGGCAATTCATTGCATAGCTCCTGATCTCCAAACTCTTGAGGATTAAATAAAATAGAAATGAAATTAAAAACGAAATCAGTAAACCTGTGACATCACTAAATGTCTTTCCCCAAATAGTGACTAACTAAAGTGCCTGATTGAACAATAGTAAGGACTTAGCAGGTCCTTTTAAGGGATGTGATAATTGTAACCCAACCGGTGAATGAATTTGGAAGCAAAACAAAACAGTATTTTTAATGCACTGAAAAGTGTACAAGACACCAATCTCACTAGGCTTTATCCTGCTTTAAGAGACTAGCCAATCTTGTAATTTGTCTGGTTCTGGATTTCTTTTCCATACAGTTATTCAATCCTGTTGCTGTCTGCCATCGAGCTTGTGCAGGCAGCAGAGTGGAGGAGACTCGTGCAAAGAAGTTCAGTTCCTCTTCCCAAAAAAGAGCACCTTCAGCAGGAGGCTGATTTCAATTGCTTCTGTAAGTACCCTCTTACAATTTCATTCCCTTTGTCCTGGCTCCACTGCTAGTTTTCTGTTGTACTAACTACTACACCCTTTTAGTGATGAATCTCAGTATTTAGGGCCAGCACTTGGTACCAGTGTAGCTGCATGGCCCCTAGTCTTAGGGCACCCTGCATCCCAGGTGTCCTTCAGCTGGCAAGAAGATAGCAAAGAGCCTGTGGGGATTGCAGCCCAAAAACACATCCCCATGTCTCACGCACTCCCTACCCAGGCACAAGGACAATGTGGCTGCTCCGTGCAGACGGTGATGCAGGTAGGTCTTGGGGTGACGGTGCTGGGCAGTGTGACACCCACAGTGGCATGTGGCTCTGCGTTCCACCACGGCCTTTCATCAGGCAAATTTTCTGCAAATGGGATTTTCATTAAATTTTATAAATATATAAAAATGTTTTAGTCTCACAAATTTGAAAACATCACTGCAGAATCTTATTTTAAATTAATTAGCAACATTAAAAACATGGAACAGGATGGCTCTTTTTTGTTTTCCCAGAGGAAGCCTTTATGTTTAGGCTAGTGTTCAGCTCCTTTTTTTTCCAATTCTCTCTTTTTTTCTGACCTTATAAATCTTGCATCCTTTGCTGAACAGCCATGCAGCTTCAGCAGGAAGCAGACTGCCCCCCTCTTTTCACTTCTCTGCCCTTCTTCCCCAAATCTCCAGCAATTGTGGCTTAACTTGTTTGTCAGAGACTAGGCTGGAGCTGTAGATTTGAACCCCCTCACACTGAGGAGGTCGCTGAACCGTAGTCAGCTCACCAGTTTCTGGGTGAGTGCTTTAACCACTGCTATAAAAGATGAGCAGCAGCATCACCACCATCCATCTTTAAAAATAAAGAGTAATCCAGTCGTCTAGCCCTCAAGGAACAAAGTGCCTATGAGTCAGGGAGTTTTGCTGAATGTGGATGTGGGTTACATCTTAATGCTTAACTGGAGGCTCTGTGTGCATAGCTTAGTCCTATAGGAAATGTAATTTTGGATTATTAACCTCTCTTCATCATTTCCTGGCAGATTTGAACATCACCTCAACTCCACATACTTTCTGCTAAAAATCTTTGTTTTCAGTGGTAAGTATGTGCCACAAAAGGAACTTGGGTCTTCAGCTTGGATGCTTAAATTTTCCTTAGAAATCACAGATCTTGAATGTATTGTTTTAGACACCGGGGCTGAATTTTAATGCTATAATGATCCTGCCAGATGATGACTGACTGTTGTTTCTGTGTTGTCTTTTAATAGACATGGGAGATGGAGATGCTCAGAACCTCCTGGTAATACACCACTTTCCAGCGCCACAGCTTCATTTTTCTGCACTTGAAGTGTTCAGCATAAAGATATGACGGTCTGAGGTGGGTTGGCAGCTGTCCCTATCAGTTATTTATGTTTTTTTTTTTAAATTTTGCATTCCATAGAGTTAAAATCAAACATGCTGTAAGGAACTCCACTGTGATTGCTTATCTCAGGGATAAACTTGTCTCCATGTTATATGCTTATGATGTTATTGATGGCCCTTTGGCCCCCAAATTAAATTATTAATGGAAAATTCTTTGTCATTTGTTTCTCAATGTCACATGAATGCAAAAGTATTTTTCAGTGCAGCTTCATGGAGAAGACATTCTCCTTTTACATTGAATTTCATCTATTCTGAAAGAGGTACTAAATTATTATTCTTTTCCATCTTTAACTAAATACTGCAGTTCCCTGTCTAAGATTAATCCATTGCAGTTGCTGACAATGAAAGTTTTCCTAATACCTCCAAGTCCTGGTTTTTTTTGTTTGTTTGTTTGTTTTGTTTTGTTTTGTTTTGTTTTGTTTTGTTTTGTTTTGTTTTGTTTTTCAAAATTCATAGGCTAATATTTAGGGGCTTATGCCAGTTTCATGTAAGTTAGTGACTATAAATCCACTCTGGCATCATATGGTTTCTGTCTTCCGTGGCTGCCTTCCAAAAACTTGAAACTCCAACCTAATGTGTCACTTCAGTATGGACAACATACTGCATGATTTGTTAGGGGAAAAAATATGCCATTTCCTAAGTATTTTGAATGCTCTGTATTAATCTAGCACAGAGCTGGAGCAATCATTACACTGTGCTTCCTGGACTTTACCATGAAAGGAATTAGTTTTCCAAGGGTGATTGTAAAAGTTATAGTATTTCTAGGGGGAAGTCTCTGCTTAGGAGCAAGAGGAACATTGCTTTGCTGGGATTCAGTGGGATGAAAGCCACTATGAAGGGTGGCTCATGACCTCATTTGTGGTGAGGAAAGTCCAGGCCCATAAGGAGTGATGTGGCATAGGAGTTTTGTTGTTAACTGCATGTGACCCTTCTGCTTTCATGTAGGAGACAGCAGAGCCATGACCACTTGATTTGGTCTGTGCTGCCACTTATGCTTGGAAGGGTTGAAGTGAATCTTCTCTCTCTCCAGGCTTGGGGGGAAGTGAAAACCTGGTGCAAATGCTATTTAGTCTGTTGGCAGGCTGTTTCATAAAGATGAAAATGTGCCTGAGAGTCACTTTTATTTGCTCCCTCCACCCAAACAGTACTTTTATTGCTGAGCCTCTGTACAGCACAGTACAGCATCTGACTGGTGCTCTGCTCTCAGATGCCTCTCAAGTAGAAAACAAGTTGTTTGCCATTTTCTTCTCTTGTCAGATCAAACCAATACACGTACTCAATGTACCTATCTTGAGAAGTTTTCTTTATTGATGACTCTCACTTTCTCTGCAAACAATATATTTTCTGCAGTACCCTTCCAGGTAAATAGGGTTCACTCTGGAAATAGAAGGAGCAGAACCATATGGGAGAGTATAAAAATGAACTGACCTGAACTACAGTTCTAAAAACATTGTAAATTGTTTCCATACCTTGACAAATGTTCACACTGAGTAGGAATGCCTTTGTTGTTGTGACTTGTCCTCTAATTGTCTGCCACCTTCCAGGGAATGGTTCTGCTCATTTGCTACATTATGGCACACAGAGACAGTTTGCCAGCTTGATCCGGTCTTTGCTGCAATACCAACAGTTTTCCATTGCGTTCCTAAGAATTCAATACCTCAGTAAGCTTAAAGTTTACTCAACTTTTTTTCTTAATGTTTGTCCGATGTGTGCTTTCAGTGGTATTTGAACCAGACTAGCAGTGGAGAGATGCCACAACTTCATTGGACTTTGGAGCATGACTATATGTATAAATGGTAAAAAAATGGTTTGATAACAAACTGTTTGGTGGATTGGTGGTGCGGAGATGTCTGCACCCACTTATTCTTGTTCAGGAAGCTCTGAAGTAATTTTGCACCCCTTCCATGCATATGCAATAGCTGTGTAGCATAAGTATTACAGATCCATATGGTATGTCTATTCAGCACTGCTCTTTCAGAACATTGCCATTTAGGAACATGAGTACACTCAGAAAAATTCTGTTAACATATATAATTTACCATGAAAAATAGTGGTCTCACATAAAGAAAAACATGTGTAGAATACAAATATATTCCAAGCTTGTTGCTCTTATCCTGTATTTTTATTAGCTCTGTATACAATATTTGTTTTTTGCTATTTGGAATGGTAATAACAGGAATTATGTCTCCTTCACTAAGCAAGCTTTTTTTAATATAAATAGGATTTGTATATGCTAATTAATAATGCATTGTATCTACACTGACTACTGGGTACTGTAAGCTTTAAATGGAAAGGACTGCGCATAGGCTGGTCACTTCAAATCCAAACTTGTCAGGTATTCTCTGTGCACCAGAATGATACTGCCTTTTGAAGAAGATGTCTTTATTCTGCAGTTCAAGATGGCCAACACATGAGCATGACGTTCTGCTTTTGACCTTGTAAAAATCATTTGCAGTTCTGAAAGCAGGAACACCTCGTGATAAAACCATATTAAGTGATAATGACATTTTGCCAGATTGTGCTGAGAATTGCTCCGAGGGGGAGGAAGACGTTTCCATTGATTGTTCATCAATCTTCAGATTGTCTTCAAATGATGAACAGCTCAGATTTCCAGCCCTGCATCTCTGTGGTGTGAATGTACCCCACAATCATAAGGGAGTAGGGAATGTGGCGAGGCAGAAAGGGCACCACTGGAGCCTGGGGTGAGCTCCAGCCGTGCAGACCCACACATGACATGACAGAGGACAGCCTTCAGCTCTGTGTCCAGAGAAACAATATTATCAGTGTTTGGCTTTGTGGAGCCATTTGCAGTGCTTTCCAGTGCAGGAAGAGGAGGTTGATAGTGACACTATTTACAATTCATTATGAGAAGATTGCAGAAGATTGCTGAAGACAGGAACAACTGACCTCCTATTTCCCTTTCATCTGCAGGAGTACATTCATAAACGATAGTCCACTTTAAGGACACCGGAGTGGAGAATTATACTGGGTGGCAGCTTCTACAATCTTCTTTATCTTTTGGGTCAGCAACATCACTAATTGGCACTTGACAGCACTTCCAGATACTCCTTGTGAATCTCATAGTGTGACTGATGGTTGATTACATAAAGAGAAGAATTCTCAGATCCATTTTAGTCGGTCAAAAACTAGGTGCTGCATAGCATGTACCACATCTGGCAATTGAGAGCATCATGTTTCTTAAGGTTATCTGATTGGACGAGCTGCAAGCAATGAATAAGGCAGCAAAGCTGCATGTGATGACCTCCCCACAGTGAAACTGCATGGGCTGACAGTTAGCTTTATGCTTGCCATTTCAGTATTCTGCATTTTTAAAGTGGGATACGGAGCCAAAGAAATGCTCCCTTCTTCCTGAATGCACTTACAAAGATATCCCTTAATGTGGTTAACAGATTCTTTTTTATGCTACTGAATTTTTCAAAAAAATTTTTCACATCCTAAATCAGTAGGAATTATTTTGATGCCTGAAAACATTTGAGGGATGAATTCATCTTGCAGAAGAACTACTGCAACTTTTTTCTTGATGCCCAAAGAAGAATAATTTAAATTTCATACCCTTTATTATTATATGTCTAAACCATAGCTCTTTCTAGATACTTTATAAACTAATCTTTTCAAATGCTTGTACAAAACAGGAAAGTTAGTAACCCTGCTTTTCTAGTTTTCTCAAAATACACAGGCTGGCATATACGAAGAAAGAGTTGCTATCAGTCCTAATGAGCAAAAATTATTTTATTGTGTGCGTAATTTGCACCTACTTTAGCTCATTTTACATAGTGTCCTGCTCTGTGGACATCATGCTAGTTAACAGGAGCTTCAACAGAAAGCAGAAATTTGTATCAGTGCATGCAGTGGACTGGATAGCTCTGACCTGCTGTTGAGTGATGGATGTTCTCATAGTAGCTGGGGAAAATAGCGTAACAGAGAGAAATATTAGTGTTGCATTGCATATTTTTGGGCAATATAGGCTTCGAATCTTGTATGCCATAACACTTGCATGCATTTCAGTACCATGTACCAATGAGTGCATTACATAAATCTGAATTCTGGGCAGCGCTATGCAGACTTGCAAACCCAGCTTCTCTGAACTCTATTATTTATAAGATAAAAACCCCCAAGGTTTCAAATGGCAGGGTTATTGTCAAGTACAATGTACTTTTCATTCTGAATGGACAAAAGCCTTCAAGCTTACCTGAGTCTGCACGGAAACCTGCCTGACTGTCCTCAGTGCTACCACATGTGTTAGTGGAGGCCAATCTTTTCTCCAGGGGTGTGAGACGAGCATCCTGTAGGGCCTTCCGCCTGGACCACTAATACATGCCACTGATATGTGGAGGAGAGCTCTTTTTTTACAAGTACTATGTGCATGGCCTCCATCCAGGGCTGCCTCTAGAAGCAATTGGAAAATGTTACTTGTAGAAAATAGTTGTCCACTTGGTTCAGATTCTGGATTTCTTTGCGTTATACTCACAAACAGATGTTGAACCTCACAGATGTGTTCATTCTTAACAGCCATTCAATGAATATGGTGTGGCATGGCCACAAATTATTTGCTTTGTGGTTATCTTTTGTTTGATATTTGAAGGGTGTAGTGATTCTTTAATGTCATAAACAGCAAAAGAATATAAACCGTGTGGATTTCAGAATGGCTTTTCAAATCTTCATGGTGCAGGTCTCGTTACTGCTTGTGCAAGTATAGTTCCAAATACCCTAGCAAAATAAACATTTAGACTTTGATCAGGTACATTCAGAAGTTAAGGTTTTATAAATTTTTAAATGGAGAAGGCAGCAGAGATGGCCATTCTGAGATGGCCATTAGAGATCACATTATAAGGCATTTCATCTGGAGCATTTCAAAGAACCATAGTTGGTCTTCCAAAGTGTCAAATGTCTTTCAGATGTTCTGGTGTTAATGAAACATATATTCATCAATCTTTAGGGTGGGAGGTTTTTACAGCTGCTTACCATTGCTGCATATGCACATAAAAATCTCCTTTCTTGTTCTCAAATCACAGGCAAGGGGAAGAAAAGAAATATTTTTATAACCAAAAAAGAGATATGTTAGTCTCTTTGACTTGAACTGCTGCAGTAAGTGATCTCAAAAAACTGCTGACCACCCTGTTTGCCACATGTTGTTTTTTTTGTGCCAAGACTTTTAGTACTAATGAAGGTACACAAATAGAAACTGGTTGAGTTTTTATGAGATATAGCTAACTCTCTGTTAGTTTTTGTAACGAAGATAAGAGCTTTTGGACTTTGGACATAAGAATGAAATAAGTAAATAATGGTTAATATAAGAAAGGGCATACAGTTCTTGTTTAATGGATTAATAAAAGCAATTAACCTTGTAGTGCATTAACATTTTAGAACTGAAATGTTTGTGAGTTAGTTTTACATGAAGTGTCCTTGTAAAGGTCAAAGTCGACCTGTATTTTAAAAGAAATTTTAAGCTCAAAAGTTTGTACTTGCTGACATTGTCTGTCCAGTAACATTAGGAATGGCCTAAATTTAATACAAGAAAAAATATGAGATACATGGCTGATCAATTCAATTTGCAAGTTCATATCTAAATTATACTGTCTAGTATCAATAGGAATTTGTTTTAGAATTAGGGGAGGAGCTATTTTATTTTATGTTATTTTATGCTATCTAATTTTTTACTTTGTACTTCCAAGTCAAAGGTATATTTTAAGTCCGGTGTATGATGATTGCACCAACAGTCCACTGGAATCTTTATGTCACATTAACAGTTGTGTAAACCATGTTGATTTCAACATTCAAGAATATTAACATGTCCTAAGTTAGTTTTGGTAACTTCCGTGTGCCCATTCAAAAGCGTAAACCAATTAAAGAGCTGGCTGTGTTTGTTGGACAGCCAAGACATTGATATAGCTATGGCTTACAGATGCTTCCTATAGGCAGAGCGGAAACGACGTGTGACCCCAATGGTGAACCAGGGACTGTTGTGGGGGTTTGTCCTTAGAAGTTCGGTTCAGAAAAAAAGGATTTTAGAGGTAATGTAAGAGTGAGCATTGCAGGGAGCAAAGCATGGATGTTCTTTGTTTTTATAAGCAATGGTTTGGGGATTTTTGTTTGTTTCTTTGTTTTTCTGAACTCAGACTCACGGCTGCAACTGTTTTAGGGTAAGGCTTTCTTTCTTAGGAACATATCAGGGCACTATTTGGGACTGTAAAAAAAATTTTTACACTGTCTTTACCAACTTTTCCAGCTTTTGGTACATAAATCTGTTTGTTGGGATTTTGCCTTTGAAATCTTCAGTTTGTTGGGCATGATTCCTGCTGGCTTGGGCAGTTTCTGTGGACTCTTGACAGCTGAGGAGTCTTTCAGAGGTGGCAATGACATTGCTTTGTGGCTCATTCATCTCCCTTGTCTCTTATGGCTCTACGTGGTCAAGCTCTTGGCTTTAACACATGTTTCCTAGATGAGGCCCTGTTATAAGGCCCTGTTGGTCTTTTCTTCCCTATCTGACTAGGAAAGAAAAAAACCCAACAATTATTCTGAGATGAACAGAACATGCAAAAGAATCTGCTTCTCCCCCAACTATTTCCAACTTTCTCTTTTCTTGCTTGAATTCTCATATTTTCTAGAGAAATTATAATGTCTTGGGGGCAGAAGCTATGTTTTATGTAGCTACAGTGACAACATGGAAAGCCAAAAAGGAATTAGGATGCTATTTGTTAAGTGAATAGCTTGCTGACATTTAGTTTCAAGTTCTTTAATCACCGTTTCCATCTTTTTTTCCATAGGGCTAGTCCACAGTAGTCATAAGGTATTTTATACTATGTAAATTATTAATTATTTTTCTACATGCTTACAATACTTCCATCTGCTCAGCTGCATGATTTAGGAGAAAAGTCTCCCTATTATGTATTGCAAGTAATCTATGATATCCCTGCCTAGCCCTTGAGTGCCAGCATTGAAAAACAGAATTAGGGAGCAACCAAGAGAAAACTAAATTGCAGGATTTCTATAAGATAAGAAAAGTATCTGGTTATATTATTTACCATTTAATTATATATGACTGATGTGACAACAGGAGCCAGCAAGCAGGCCAAGGGCTGATGATATTAGAATCTGTAAACAGTGTGTTTGAAGGAAATTACACTCTTAACTAGTGGTCAAAGCAGATGAGGCAATAGCCAAAAGCAAAAAAAAAAAAAAAAAGCACACAACAGCTTGGCCCTCATAACAGCACAGGCCAGTTCATGGGCACACATGATCATATGTGTATCACTTAGGTTTTGCTGCTAGTCACAATTCAAAGTTTCAAGCTGTTTAACCTTTGTTTAGGGGTATTGCCAATTTTGTAGGCTTCAGAATGAGAATTAGACTTTGCAAAGGTTTGGAAGAGGAGCTGATCGTTTGCTTCACAGGCTTAGGGTTTTTCTTGCCTTCTTGGAATGTTTCTTTGATGTGTACAACATTGTATCAGGAAAGTCGTGGAGATGCTTTAGGGAACCATGCACAGGCAGAGGAGAAAGCCAGTCACAATTGTCTGGGTGACCCCATAATCAATAAAAGAATATCATAGGAAGCCTTGGAGAACAAGAAGGCAGGGGAGGGGGATGAAGAGAGAATTCAAGTGTGTTCTTTAATAAATCCTACAAAAGTGATTTAGAAGGACTCCACTAAAGGCTCAATCCACTTATTGAAAATAAGAGTTTTTGATAGCTTCAGGTGGCATCTCTGCAGAAAAACCTGAAGAACTTGTTTTACCTGTACCACAGTTGGCACATTATCATTATATAGATATTTTATTAATTTATTGAAAGTTCTTTGGTGTTGAAAATAAAGCCATTGAAAAGCAAGGTTGTCACAAAATTAAAAGTTGATAAAGACAATTATCATGTCTTAAAAATGTTGGACTTTGGCAGATTCCACAAACCATTACAGAATCTTCAAGACAGTAGCAGAAGTCTTTCTCTTTGTTAATTGGGAATTCATTACAGCCTTTTCCCTCCCTACCCCTATGTCTGTATATTTTACTCCATTTTGTTAAGAAACGCTGATTTATGGAAAGGAAATTCCTCAGGAAAAAGAAAAAGTTGGGAAATTTTCTCAAACCAAGAGTGCAATTTGAGAAGACTATCCAAAATGTAGGAAACTAGAGTTTAAATGCCAGCTTGAACAGCCCAGTAGCATCTCAAATTCATGTAACACCAAAACACTTCAGAAAAAAATCAGCGGAATAACATCTTCTGCAAATATCATAGGACATGGCTGGAGGGAGGTGCAGGGGGGAGAAATGAGGTCTGGTGGTAAACTAGGTAGAAAGCTTTCCCATGCAGTGCTGGCAGTCAAGAAATAGGTGAGGTTCAGGCAGTTTTCAGAAAGAAGCACAATGTCTCTCTGTTGTTTGTGAGCCTTGTTGAGTATTTGGTCACCAAAGCAAGCAGATACCTTTATCTAAATAGCTAAAGCCACATCTCAAAAGCTTATCTGATTCCAAATTGCTCTATATCCACAGTGAAGGCACTGAACAACAGTGTTTCCTGGCATGTTTATGATATGTGAACAATGGATCACCTGAAAGAAAGTAGTGAGGTCATGAGCATTCATTGTTCTATGGTCTTATCTAATAGCAAGCAAAATATTCAGCAGAATTCTTCTGATGCCAGTTTGTTTATTAGGAGAGAAACTTGTCGGCAGGGGATAAGCAGGAGCTAGTGGATCAACATTTGGCATCTAAGAATTTTTTTTAATGAAGTATAGGAATCTACTCATTTTACTCAAGGAGGCTCACCAGTGAACCTATCTCTGTGACAAAAGGAATTTTCTCACCATTACCAGCACCCCTTGAAAACCTCTGTTTTCAAAGGATATTTCTGAGAATGGAGACAGACCTTTCTAAGAGACAGTTGTTCTTGCCCACTGAATTTCCAGTGGCTTGCCCTGGCAGATTCAGAGGACCACATTCCAGTAAGATCCTCTGAGAACCACTCAACACTGAAAATATTTCAAACTTAACTAGAGTAGGGTTTTATCTTTCCAATCTCCTCTCAAAAATAAAGTTAACAAACCTGGCTTTTATTCTATTTTGTAATGAAACCTGCTGTTAGAGCCACACCATTTTCCTGTTCTAAGCTTTGAAGATGGTAAACATAGGCAAACAACCCAACATATCTTTGAGTTTCTAGTTCACTCCTGTTTAGGTGCCTCTCTGTCTTGTCTTCCTAACCTCTCCTACTCTCCACAGGTAGAGTAAATCTGGAGATCAAAAATTTTGCAGTTTCATTTTTACATGGTTTGTATTTCCAGCTGATTAAACTGTCTTTTAAATTTAAATGTAACAGTACTACTGAGGCAGTCATAGAAATAAAAGTGTGCTGCACTGGTGGTATAAAAAAGTGGTCCTGGCTCTTGCACAGCAAATGTTCAGATCAGTAATATTAATTACAGAATTGTTACAGGCAATCTACAAACAAAAAAGAACTCAAACTTAATTGGGACATACCATTTTTAAAGCCAAAAGCAATTACTAAGAGAACATTTCAGTTCCCTAGAGAGATGAGGGGCTTGGGTCTGATGGTGTTCACGATGGGTTGTGGGTGAAAGGGAAACTGAATGCTGTAACTATAGCAAAGGTTAATTACCTGGCATTAGTTTTAGAGGGGTTGTCTAATTTTCAGCATTGGTATTTGCCTAAAAAGGCAACAGAAACTACTGTAGTATAGGTACAGCTTTCTTATATACTTTGCCATGTCCAAAGTATGATAAAAGTAAAAAATGACTTTGAAGGGTCTCAGTGGCAGCCCCATAATATCAGGGAAGCTGCTTTGGTCCCGCTGCCATCAAAATCTACCAGCCATGGGGCCTACAGCACTTGTGATACACCTGGGACCACAAAAGAGGGCATCTTTGGCTCTATTTGAGTTCACTATTATTACATCATTGTATTTTCTCAATTTTAAACATTGGTGTGTTGTTTAAATAACTAACCGAGCAAATTCACATATGGAAGTGTTCCACAAATTTAACAAATGCTATAGATGATACAATTGCCACATATTCAGGTCCATAACTTTCAAGCCTTTTCACTGGTAGAAATGAACTGGCAGCAGGAGAAACTGTAGCAGGTTGTCAATGCCTGCTACGGATAAGAATAGCTTTATAATTACATGTTTTCTTCTATCCAGATGAAGGTGGCTTTGAATTATCCATTTTTTCCAGGGTGCTGTATATTTAAAAAGTGTAGGAATTAAAACATGAAAACGTACTGCCTTTTGAAGCAAATTAGCAGTAAAAAAAAAAAAAAAAGTAGAAAAACATTTCCCTTTTCCTGACTGTCTTGCAACTTATGTGGGTTTCTTGAAGTTGTACATGCCCGCAGAAAACGATAAATATATTGGAAAAAGGAAGGGAAAAATGAAAGAGTAAGCTGGTCACATAAAGCAGATGATGTAAAGATGGAGAGACATAGCCATAGAAACTAGTCACATAAATAGTCATGAAATGAAAAGTTTCAGATTTGTATTGAAGTAAAAAAAAACTACTTAGAGAAAGGCCAACAGGCCAGACTAAATAATCCTCGACTTAACGTCCAATTCTGAATCACATATTAGCTGCAGAGATTTTAATGTAAATATGCCATTACACTGTCATTACAGTGATCAGGCTGCATGGCTCACAGGTCACATCTCAGCCACTGTTAATTTTGCAGGCAAAAGCTTTTTTTCTCTTGAAATGTTAATAACTTTCTATTAGTTAATGTAGCGTGACTAAAATTCAGATTAGATATAATTCATTTTAATATCTGTGACTGGCTATCCCGATCATTTAGCAATGGTTTCCAGCTGAATACAAGATGCTAAATTGGACTCATTTGCATAGCCCTGTTAAAGCAATGCCATTCTCTAAATGTAGGCATCTTCAAATTAATTTAAAAGATTTTTTCTGGTTTTGCTACCAGGATAAAATCTTTCGCTAACAACTAATTGAAGTTACTATGAGCCTAAGACACAACCTTTTCCTTCTTTTCTCAGGAACAAATGAATAGTTAATATCATTAACCAGTAAGGGGGAAAAAATCCACAGTACTTTTGAGTGCTAAAATGGCCTAATTTGGAGCTGCAGACAGACCAACCACCACTATTTGCCAGCATTGAAATAAATACCCTTTCTTATCCCTAAGCATACTTAGCTACATTGTTGTATGTCAAAAGTTTACACTGGACTGCACTGAATCCACTGGCTTTGTTTAAAGATCTGCTATAAAACACACATTCATTCAAGGTACACTTGAGCTAAACTAGGCACCTCTCAGGACCTTCAATGTCCCTAAAAGAGTTCAGCACACTGGAAAATGTGGGTTGTTATTAATCACTAATATTCTTCCCTTAATATGCACATATAACACCATTTAACAGTAATGGGAGATACATTATCTCCACAAGGAGAGAATGGCCCTCCAACTTATCAAGCTCTATCTTTTAACTCATTTCAGTAAACATCTCTGTGGTTTTTTTCTGGCACAATGGCTTGATGTAATCTTTTAGAAATATGGTCACCCTTTTTCTTTTAAATTAAATACAAATAAATAAACAAGTCTATTACTTGTATTGTATTAGTCAGTATGAATCACAAATTTGGCATACAATATATATTCCAGCATCCAATTGAGAGTAATGCCTTTTGAATACTAGTTAGACACTCACATATATAAGGACATAAATCAACTCTGATTTTTTTATTATTTGCATTACCTCAGCACCTAAAAGCTCTTGTGGCCAAGCCGGGAGCCCCATCATGCCAATGTGTGTACAAACACAGGCAGTCACACTCTGAGGAGGATCAAAAGAAACTTGATCAGAGTTGAGATGGTTCTTCCTCCTCATTTACATACGTGTAGCTGTGAACAAGGTCAGAAAAAAACAGAATAATGAAAGTGTCATGGACTGACACTGCATCAGATTATGTAACTGTAAAATTCTACATTCTTCACAGTGAAGGAATTTACCTATCTTTAATTTAAAATAATTGAGAGATATGGAAGAAATAGTAGAGGGTGAAAATAGTGGTTAATATGCTTTCATGTTTCTTTACATCTCTGAAGTGTTTGATGCCTCTGCTGTACAAAGCAAAAGGCTCCTTGGCTGCCACTAAGATCCTAAGATTACATAGCTCTGTGGAGTTGTCATCTACTGATTTGTCAAAAATCTTTTTCAACAGATCAAAAAATAAATATGTGTAAAAATAATAAATCAAGTACTTTAGATAACACATAGATCCACTTATAGGGCAGAATATTATTGTTCTTTTTTTCCTATTGTTGTTAAAAGCATAGTGGCTGTTTATTTAAGAATGTAAATACAAAGTATGAAAAATCATGATCTCTCTGTCAGTTTTGGATGTTGATGATTCTGGAAGAAAACAGTGCAGTCTCAGTGTGAGGCACCACCTGACTACCAGATATATGACAATTGTATATACAGTGGGGAACTGACACATGATACTGTCAAATCCGCTGATTTGCTAGTATTTATAGATATATATTTATATATATGTAATATCCCTCCAACTTTTTCTCAGCAGGGGGCTTGTTCAGACAATTTAAATGTGATTTTTTTCTATCTATCTCGTCTACTTTCACTTAAAAATCACAGTGTGTTCTGGAATGCTTTGCCTGTTTAAGTTGTAAAGGAGTGCCAGCACTTTCACTGAGAGTCTTTTCTAATCTCCAGCTCAGTTTTCTTCTGTCAGCTGGTCATAAAATTACCCATCAAGCTCATGAAAATACTTATGTGCAGGACTGTTGGACATGTTCTTTTGCACTTAAAATTATTTCACACTCATTTTTACTTGAGAATGAAACTTTCCTGTGCAGGATTAATAGACAAAAATTTATATCATTCATAATTAACCAACAACTTAACTAACCTTGAGTCTGGGGTTTCTGTTTCATATTTCTGCCACAAAAATCAGGATTTTTTTGTTTGCTTGTTTGTTTTAGGAAGAAGATTTAAAATCACTGATAGAATATTAACAAACATAAATTAGCTTCTGCTGGGGTAAATATTAACTTTATGTCAATGATGACTAATATTGTAATTGTAGAAATAAGAAATCTTAAATGAACAAATTTTAATATCCATTACAGATTTAAGGTAAGGTAAAACTGAGACCTGAATATTCCAAACTTTGAGAAAGTTTAGAAATTTTTGATTATTGGCACTATGTAACCCTGATCTTTTGAGAATAGTTTTGAATTGGCAATATTTTTTCAGATATCTTCCTAAATTAATTGTTCCATATACCTTTGTTCTATTGCTAGAAATTTGGGGAAAAAAAATATTATAGCAAGCAAAAATGAGCAGGAGGACTGTCAGATATACGAGAACATAAACCAAAGGCAACAATGTCCCTTTCTGAACCTGTTGGGCAGCCAGCAATAGCACAGAGGATAGCACACCTATTAGCTGTACTCCTCCAACTTGTACAAACTCCTGTCTCTGAGGTTTTCCATGGTAGTGCTGGGTCTGGTCTACCTCTCTCTCTCCAGAACTGTGGCAGATACGACTGATGCTAGGGAAGCCCAGATGAGCTTCATCTTGGATGGGGGAAAAAGGCTACTGCTAAATATTTTAATTACTTCCACTTTGGCTGGGAGTAAAAGTCTTACAAATGGCATTTCTTATCAGCAACCGCAGCCTCAAAGCGCGTCAATCTGTTTTACCTTGTCAGTGAGCGAAAGGGCTTATGCACAACCCAATTTTACATTGACTAAGTTCATTGTTCTGCTCCAATGTTGCCATTTCTATTTTTCTCTGAGGTTATACAATTTCAAAATTATTTTGTATATATTTGATCTCTTCTATTTTTCATAGACCAGCCACATGATTTGTCAGCAATTCACTAGGAAGAAGGAAGGTAACAGTAACTGCTGTCTGGGATGGGCTGTGATAAGAAGTAAGGGTTGGATTAAATTCTACAGTGATTGACCCCAGAAAGTTCAGCCTCTTGCTTCAAGACCATTTCTTTTATGCAGACAAAGAGGCACCACCCTTTCAAAACAGCAGAAAATGCAGCCCTCCTTATTGTATTTGTGTATTCATGCTACATTCACACCAGGTATTCCCATATAGGAAATGGTTTGGGGCACAGGTGTCTTGGTTGACTGCTTAGTTTTCATAATCAGGAAAGTGAAACAAAACCATGTAAATGAGCCAGTCAGTTGGAACTATCTCTATATAGCTCAAATAACTCCAAATAATCTGAAAGAATTTTTATCAGTTGTTTCATTTAAAAATAATGTGTGAGGCAATCATGACCAGTTTATGGATATTTTCTTAGTAGCAGAAACTAAATTCAGCAGATAAATTATGCATTACAAATTATTCCCCCAGGATCCAATTCAGAATGCTGTTATATTGCAAAATTCTGGACTGTATTCGTATCTTTGTTTGGCTGATCATGAGAAGGACACATAACAAAGCATTGTAAGCACTTTTCCTAGAGCTTTTCCAGTATAAGCCCAATAGTTAGCAGCAGGTCTCTCATGTCGTGTTTCCAGCCAACCTGCTACAACCTACTTTTCCTCAAAAAGGTGGCTTCTTTCATAATGCATAAGGCATAAAGACTTTTGTGGCTCTCTTCTGGACTCAAGAGGGAGATTATTCCAGCTGCCTATATCTAAAGTCTGTGCTCAAGTGCAGAGGTCAGAGAATTCTCCAGCCAAGAGCTAATACAGCTTGTTGTGCCTTCTGAGATTTCTGGTTTAGGAACACAGTCCTTGCAATGTGACTCTGTAGCTATAGAAAGAAATAGACCCTTTATACCACATTTGAAAAATAGTATCCTTTGTCTACCTCCTAAATTTTAACAGGAATATATAGTTAAGTGCTCAGCTTGTCTTTTTTTCTAGATCTATATCCTTTAGGGCATTGAACTGAAGTTACTTGTGTCTCAGATCAAAGTCATTTCACTTAGAAACTCAGGTTGAGCTTGAAGGCACAGTCTCTTAAGTGAAGGTCAATGGTTTATCCATTACAGTACCCAACCTCAAATTATTTTTGCAATTAGTAATATTTATATCTGTTTTTATAGTGTAAAAGAATAAAGGAAGGATAGTCAGCATTTTCAAGAAATACAAGTTAAAGGTGTCCTATCATTTAAAATGATATATCATGTTAGAAAGGAAACTTAAAAGCTGGCATATGCAATCTAAAATTAAATACAGATTTTGAATTTCAGGCTGTGAAGCTAAAAAGATCAAAGGAAACTCTTTACAGTTCTTCAGAATTTGGTATTATACTTCCCAGGAGGTCATTTACTCCCATAATTTAGTCTGACTTATTTTGGCTTCAGTTCCATTAAAGGTATGTAGCAAAAAGAGGGCCTCTTTTTACTTTAATTTTTAACTGCAACCTGTCAGTTAAAGGAAAAAGAAAAAAAAAAAGAGTGTCTGGAAGAGGATGATCTACAGAAGTACTAATAGCTTTCAAATCTTTTGACTTTTTGAGCCTCATATGGCTAGAAACTTATCTGGAAAGATTGTATTTTAACCCTTTTGACTGTTCTTGGACATAATGTGTGCTTTTATTGAAAGGGAACTTATTCACTGACCTTGAACATATTCTGTCATTTCCACAATAACATCTACCTTGACAGCAAGCCTTGACTTGTTGGACAAAATAATAGGAGGACCCAAAGTTAAAGGCTCCTATAGGCAAACATCAAAAGAAGACCTTTGGTAAGTCAGAGAAGTATCCAGAAGTTTACATACTGTCTGGAGAAACCCAAAAATGAGCAGCATACCTGCTGGGATGTGAAGGCAGTGCTGATGGGGCTGAACAGACTAAAACAGAGTTTTATTTCACTGCATTTTGGGAGCAAAAAAAGCAAGAGCAGTTTCAAAAAGATGAGAAAAATTTGAAAGAGCTTTTGCGTTTCAGAAAAGATGTGGTGTAGCTCCGAGACCATTATTTATTTTACCTATACCAGTTTCCAGAAACAAGACCTTAAAAAATAAAAAATAAGAGATGAGGGTGCTTTACCTTCTAAGACCACATTAAGACCACTTGGTGGGAGCAGCAGCAGTGGTAACAAAATGCTCTGTGCTGAAATAGGAAGTTACCTTCCCCCATAAGCACTGCCCCTTTTCCCATTGAGGGGTGTAAAGAGGCAGTACAATAGCTGAACTTTCTGTCTGCAAGAGGTTGGCCTTGGCTGGACTCAAGGCTGGGAAATGAGGTAGAGGGATCCAGTCTGTGAAAGGGTTTTCCCTCTGCTTGACATTCAGGTTTTCCACTGATTCTGAAGAGAGTTCCAGAAAAACCACCCAAAAGCTGTATGATCTTATTACTTTGCTATACTGTGGGATGTATGTGCAGAAGGATTCATGGAGACAATTCAGCCTTAGTTGTGTCCAGTAATGCAGTATGTATATATATATATATATATATATATATATATATACATGTATATATATGTATCTAGCTGTATATATTCTTGTTTCTTGTTTTGACTACATCTTTTCATTGTTTTGTCATCTTGCACTGCAGCAGCTATTTTGTTCCTGGTTCAGTGGGATGCACACATTGGATGGTGACTCTTAGTTATTCACCCCTTCTTTCCTTGTTTGTTTTCATTTACCCTCTAAATTGTTACAAGTAGAAGTTTTTGAGGTTTTTTCTTTCCTTCTATGTATTGCAATAGGTAAATAAAACTACAAAAACAAAAATAGCTTTGGACCATAAAGAATACATGATAGACTAGCCTTGTCTGTGGCACTTGGGAAAACTGAGACTCTTGCTGTTCCATTAGAGTAGACTAATGATGGTCTAGTGTATACTAATAATTTTCCAGCAAGATATGTGCTTGCCAATATCTTCCTGTATGATTAATGTTTCTGAAACATAGCTGTTTCCATCTGACAGAACCAAATGTGTTAGAAATGTTACAAATGCTTTTTATTGTGGTAAAAGGAATAGTGGCAACAAAGAGGTTAATTCTTCTCTTTTCATGAAGGTATCTTCTTAGAAGAGAAGTGATTAAAGGAGTTTCTTTTTTGGCATAGAAGTGTTTTTCTAATCTTGTTGAAGTGCCTAAAATGCGTTTGAAGAGCTAGATAAAAGCATGGATTTCTTATTTAATGAGTTACCAGTTATATGTTCCAGTGTTTATTTTGCTTCTGTCATTGAAACATATTTTCTTAAAATGTCTTTTCCTTCACCACAGTCAATAGGTAATAATGATACAAGATATTTAGGGTGACTTTCAGCATTAGGTACAAAAAATAGCTCTTTCCCAAACTTGTACAACTGCAGAGACTAAGCCAAAAACAAACTCAATTTTAAACAACGCTGAGCATAATTTCAAAACATTCTGACAAAATCAGAATTTGTGTTGCAATTTCTCAGCAAGTTCCCTTCCCTTCCCTTCCCTTCCCTTCCCTTCCCTTCCCTTCC